>NC_087072.1:7500-256774 GCF_026151205.1 Bolinopsis microptera | reverse complement strand
TGGCATTTTCCTTCTCCAAACATTTACAGTATCATTACTATTAGACAGCAGGTAATTGCAATGCTCGCACTTGTGCGTGTCTTTATAAATACCATCGCAAATACACGTGTAAATGTGTAAAGGCGCACGTGCAATTGTAAAGGCGCACGTGCAATCGTAATGTGTAAAGGCGCACGTGCAATTGTAATGAGCCATTTGAAAGATTTCAATTAAAACCGTCAATGCACGTGTTATGCGAGGGTTGGAAAATGTGGATTGTGTAACTGTTCTACTGTTCGGTTAATTTGGGATACTTCGTCACAACTATGATTACCACGCCATGACCGCTGTAAACTTCTAGTTCCATTTTCAAGGTATGTTGATATAAATTATATGCTTCAATATTATTAGTGTGGTGTGTGGTTTTTTTTAAACTTTGATCTTACTAATATAGCTACTGTTTAAAATATTTCATATCCCCAGTCAATCGTTTAATGTTTTTTTTGGGTCTGAAGAGAATAAAATCCGAATTTTTCTAAAGGAATCTTAAATTCAAAAACATGGTTATATATAATTAAACTACAGTGGAATTTTAATTAATGCTATCATCAAGCAAATTACAAATTTGTGATTCTAATGAGACTATATAATAACCCTTGTAGTACTTGCTTTTCTTTTAAAAACCATAATCTCTCTTAATAAGAACCGTATTATTAGCGATTAAGTGACAGTTGATAAATTCTTATAAATAGGCTGATGAAATCTTAAACTTTAAATTCAAACAAACCTTCATCTTATGATCACAATATATTTTCCTGTCCAAAGTCAAAACTTGCACACTATTTTTAGCGTTTCTTCGATCAATTAAATAATTTGGAGTAGTCCAGTGTTTCAAAGTGACCAATTAAAGTAATTGGCACCCTGCCAGGCTCTACTTGTCACATTCTCCATTCTTAAGAAAGGACAGTTAAATTTTAACTCTTTATAATTTCTAATAAATTTCTTTGCTAGTAGACTCTTAGAATATAGTATAAGGATAGCTTTCATAACCTTGTAAAATGTACAAACACTTAATAAAGTATTATTATTAAAGCAAAAGAATATGATATAAACATTGAGTAACACGTTAAAGGTGTGTGTGAAGCGAACCTCGCTTTCAAACAAAAGATTTTGGCAGATCACTGTAGATATTATAAATTAGCCTCTCAAAAAGATATGGTCCACCGTTAAACATTGTTACCAAGGTAACCGCACAAATTCAATAGTCCACACTTACAAACACATCATGCAAAAGATCTAACAAAAATTTCAAAACTTACTAAGCTACTGTTTTTCATAGACGTCTCAGTTATATTAATAATGCATTCAAAGCAACTAAGCTACACCGAAAACTCTATTATATATTTAAATTTAATACTGTATGTTATATATCACCAATAGACCTCGAAATTCAACATTATAATATTAAATAAATCATTATATTATACCGCGATTTACTCTTGGCTTGCCAATTTCGCTTTTGTCTAACAAATTGATAAACTATGAATGGCTATTTTGAGCGGAAATCATTACTAGGCTAATGTTCGTGGCTGTTGCACCGTTTTACCGGTTTAGAGAGACATTGGGTTTGTTATTGACCCCTGGCCAAAATGGTTCCCAACATATCATTTTTAACTGAAGGTTTAAATAGCAGCATATATTTGAAAATTGAAGTTCATATTATGATATTTTGTAGAATTACAATTTGCACATTTCAGAAAAGTCCTTTATAATCTGCAGAATCTAAGAAGGTCCACCATAAAACCGAGAATCCAGATACAACCAGATATATATAATGATATCTTATACTCGCCCAGTTATCTGTACATACCAGAATAAAGTTAAGAACTGTAAACAAATCACATTTCGTGGCACAAAATACTGTATAAATGTGATGTTATCCATAAATATGCCGACAACAATAAGCTTGTGGGTAAAAGTACCATTGCTTCGACAAGATCTCCAAAAAATGATGAAATTGCTTAATAAATGATGATATCAAATTTTACAAACAATTTTGTAGTTGAGGTATCAAATAAAGTAAAATTTGTAAAAATTCTAATATTCATTGTGATGAGCTAGATCTACTAAGTCTCCCGGACTACCGTGCGTAGGTTCCCGGACGCGGTTCACATTTAGTTTCAGTTCAAAGTAAAGCACATTTCCCTTTGTCTTTCTTTCTTGGCTGTCTTGGGATGAGAACTGCTCTTATAGCTTCGTCAAACACGCTCTTCAGTCCTGTAAATGATAGTGTCAATAAAATATCAGTTTTAGGGTTAATGTTTCATTACAATTTCTGATGTAGTCAATAAAGGTCGAGTACACATTGTTTCAAAGTTCAATAATAAGAAAAAAGATGTGTTTATTCAGAAGATCACATGATGAGGCAACAGTAAGTTAGTTACAAAGTATAACATAGTGCACTATGTAGTTACCTTTCTGGGTGAGGGCTGAGCATTCCAAATATCTTACAGCACGGATATCTTTAGCCATATTTAACCCCTGAAATATTAACTATTAAACTCGTTGGTTTTAGGACGTTGACATAGAAACAACAATGAATAAATATTATGTATCGTAAATGATAACACTTTGCATTGTAGATAATTCTAAAAAACATTCTTAACACATCATTATACAATGTACTTGATGAGAGTGACATTACAATAATACCTGGGTGTAAGTAATAGGACTTAATCTTTTCTGTTTTAATCCCTCGATGGTGTCCCTGTCGTCACGGAGATCCAGTTTAGTTCCAACCAGAATAATGGGAGCATTTGGGCAGTGGTGTGTAACCTGAACACATTGCATTTTCAGTGACTTTAGAAACCAGATTGAAGGCAGCCAGAAATTTAAAGAATTAACAATTAAAGTATAAAAATATCCTCAACTTTAAGCATCAGAATTGCTTTTAAAGTTTTAAATGATTCAGGACACTGCAATTCAAAACAAATTCTAACCTCAGGGTACCACTTTGCCTTGACGTTCTCATAAGAAGCCGGAGAGATGACTGAGAAACAGATCAAGAAAACGTCAGTTTGTGGATAAGACAAAGGTCTCAACCTGTCATAGTCCTCCTGGCCCGCTGTATCCCACAGACCTAGGTTGATAGGGCGCCCATCCACCATGACATTGGCACTGTAGTTGTCGAACACAGTGGGGATGTACTCTCCAGGAAAAGCATTGGTTGTGTAAGAGATCAGGAGGCAAGTTTTACCGACAGCGCCATCACCCACCACTACACACTTGATTGCTTGCATTGCTAAGGTTGAGTTGATGTTAAGACAACATTCCATATAAAGGTGAAGTTCTATTTAAATTGATAACAATCACGTTGTTGCCAAATGAGAGTACACTGAAATCCTGCAATTGCACACTGCAATGTACATTTAAACCTAATGATACTGTAGTACACTGTGAGCTGTTCATTCAAGTAAAGATAAAAGCCTTAACACCAATTTTCTGTACAAGAATAGGGTGAAAAAAGTCATCAATCATATCCAATCACAATCCAGGAATGCCATTATTCCTTTACTTGGCAATCCAGTTTTTTCACTCATCGCATTATGCACCAGATGGATTCTGCACCTGCTCAGACGATAGGATATGTACCATGCAGTCTCTGCTGAATTCGGCAGAAGATTGGCAATGTCAATATGCAGGAATGTGAGAAGACACAATTCTGCTGTATGGCTCCGACAATTGCAGTGCCCCCAAGTCGAGTTGCCAATCAAACAGCCAGCTGAAAGTATACAAATACACCATCCTTTTGTATAGTTCAAACGAATCTCTCTTTTTTTTATGAAAAAGTATTCAAATAATATACACATATATAATGATATACACATAATATACACAATGACCATGACCATAGATAAAATCAAATTTTTAAAAAGTCATTATCAATTATATAAAATAAAGATCATTCAAACAATATTATACATACAATTAAATCAAGTGATGCAATCGGCAGAGCACAATGCATAGGTAACGGAAATGGTACATTGCTATCAATAAAACTTTAAACAATCAAATATATACAAATCAAGAAAACAACAATTTTATTTAGTATCAATTAAAGCACACAAAAATATATTTCATATATATATAACTAGCACGAACTTTAGATCAGATATCTTAGGGGACTTGGAGTAGCAAGAGATTGACTAGAAGGTATATAACTTTTACAAAGATACGTCGAGAAGAATCCAGGGTGATACAGGATCGGAGAGTGCAGACCAAAAGTTTACGCACCCACCTTTGCCTCCTGAGTTCTTGGTTGGATAGAAATTTATGCAAACTTGGTCGTTTATACTCCAAGTCCCTTTCTTAAAAGAAGTAGTATTAACTATGTCTAGAGTTAGCTTCGTTCAATAATAACAATATCAATATAATCAATATCAATATAATCAATATCAATATCAGATAAACCTACCGAATAAATTATTAAATATCAATTAATTCATTCCGATAAAAATTTTTATAAATTTAGATGTTTAACTTATCTAAAAACATTACAACAAATGGTTAAAAAGCGCCCAAAATCGATTTGAAAGATTTTCTGTCTATAGTACAATCATGATAGTAATAGTAAGTGTGTGCCGCTGGCTGCAATTAGATTTGATTACTGCAATTTGAAATTGTTTGGAGTCCAAGTATCTTTTAAGTCAGCTGCCTGTGCTTGTATTAATAGAGCTTTGGTTCTCAGTTTTATCAAGCTAATGGACGTTTCTAAGCAATTGCTTGAAGTTAAAATTTTTCTATGAACAGCGTTCCAAAGCTTGGCTGCATTAAACAAAAAGGTGTTTGATTTATTTAGGAGAATAACCATTAGACTCGTTGCACGGTTTGAAATGTTGATAGCCTCATAAAGGGAGTATGGGCAGTGGTACTTGATAATCTTAGAGAATTCTAAAATACAGTGATATTTGTACAAGTTTTGAGCCGTAAGAATTTTTAATCTATTAAAAATGGGTTTTGTATGCTCCTTTTCAAAGTGTTTATGGTCTAGTTTTTGCATACCGTATGGTCTAGTACGTGCACATGTTGATTGTTTATCTAAATATGAGTCAAGGTCGCCAAAAAGGATCCTTATACAGTGCTTCTGTGTGATGAAAAGACTATCATTGGACCGTTCTTTGAGGACAACACCCCAAACACTTATACCATAACTGAGATGTGATTCAAAAAGAGCATTATATATTTTCAAATATAGTTCAGAAGGTATCGAGTGCCGAATTCTGCAGATTGCACCAGTCATAGATCTCAGTTTTTTACGGATGTAGTGCATGTGGGCAATCCAGTTTAGCTTACTATCTATAACAACACCTAAGAATTTGGTATCCTTGACTTTAGTAATAACCTTACCATTGATGAATATTGATCTAGATTCATCTAGCAGGATAGCAAATGGTCTGGTCCGTGCACAGGTGTCATCATATTCAGAGGCAGGTTTAAAATGTATGTAGCAGCATTTGGACATGTTGATATGAAGTAGATTACATTTCATGTAAATCGAGACATGTTTAAGTACTAAGTTGGCTTTTTTGTATGTTGCTTCTCTAGATGGTCCTGATATGAAGATATTAGTGTCATCAGCATAAAGTACAAATTTCACCTCACTGTCTGAAAAGCAGTTTACTATATCGTTCATATACAATAGGAAGAGTAACGGCCCTAGAATTGACCCTTGCGGTACTCCAAATTTCACGTCCATTGTTTCTGATGGTACATCGTTATACATAACATACTGCTTTCTGTTAGTCAAATAGCTTTTTAGTAAGGTAAGTGCTGTGCCCCTAATACCGTAGGAATTTAATTTGCATAAAAGAATATCGTGATCAAGGGTGTCGAAGGCTTTGCTCAAGTCAATGAATATCCCTAGGACATGTTTATTGCTTGCCAGAGACTTAGTAACGGAGTCTATAGATTTGTGTAGAGCATGGGTGGTAGAATGGCCTTTTCTAAATCCAAACTGTGAGTCTGTTAGTACACCTTTAGATGTGAAGAAATTATAGAGGCGTTTATAAATGACCTTCTCGAAGATCTTTCCAAATAAAGGTAATATTGATACAGGCCGATAATTTTCAATGCATTCTTTATTGTCTTTCTTGTAAATAGGAATAACTTTACCAGTTTTAAAAATACTTGGGAATGTACCACTTTGTATACATGTGTTGTAAAGCCTAGCCAAGGTACCAGCAATGAGCTTGGCCGGTTTTTTTACAACAACTATAGGTATGTCACTCGCCTTACCATTTTGAAAGTCTCGGATCACCTCTATAATTTCTTCTTCATTAGTTTCTTCCAGGTATATGGAGTCAGATACCGAATTAGACATAAACTGAGCAAATGATTCTACTGGTTCCAGAGAAATACTATTGTTTGACAGTACATTTTTATTGAGATTACTTGCAAGAGATGTAAAATATTCACAGAATTTGTTAGCAATTATTCGTCTGCAAGTAACTCTCTGGCCATCTATGACAAAATCGTCCTTACATCTAGACAAATTTTTGCCACGGAGTTCATTTATAATTTCCCAAGTCTTTTTTGAGTTCATGCTGTACTTCTCGAATTTTTGAGTATAGCACATGGCCTTTGCCATCTTTATTGAGCTCTTGAGAAACTTGTCGAATTCCTTGTAGTAGATGTGCTTGTTTGGATCCCCATCAGGTAGTTTTAATGTACAAGTCTTCTTCCATTCGAAATACAACCTAGCTTTCTTGTCGATGGAGTTAATGAGGCCCTGGGTGATCCAAGGGTTGGTTATGCTGTTACGTTTAGTGGTTCTAGGAGTTAGAAGTTTGCAAGACAAATCTATCTTTTCTTGAAATAACTGCACGAAAGAGTCAAATGTGTTACAGCTGTGGTGGAACCTATCTATATCGTTTTCTATTTCAAGACAGAGCTTCTCTAAGTTAGCATTACTATAGTCGTAGTGTATAGTAATTTTGTCTGATGAATCAGGTGTTGGCACAGAGTCAGGGGAAAGTTCAATAAGAGTGAATATAGGGTGATGGTGGGAGATCTTGTCAGATATCACACCAGAAATAAGGGATTGATCTACGACATTGGTATGGATATTGTCAATACAGGTCCTGGAACAGCCAGGCATTTGGTGAGTTGGTACTGATATGGTTGGTATGAAGCCGTTGTTGAATATTATTTCTTGGAATTTGTCCTCTGATGGAGATGGGTCGTTCAAAATGTTAACATTGAAATCACCAAGAATATATACTTTTTTGCCATTCAGTTTTGAGAGAATACATTCATACGCTTTGTTGAACATCTCAAGTGATGCGTTTGGGGGACGGTATATAACCCCTACGACAGTTGGATCTTGCAAGCTAGTGATAGATACAAACAGTGATTCTATGTGTTCATTACAGAGAGATAAGTCAGTGATTTTGTTAAAGTTAAGGGAATCGTGTAGGTAAAGACACACTCCTGACCCTTTACCCTTGAACTGGTTTTTCTCTTGGCAAAAGTAGCGTGATTGGTAACAGGAGGAGTATCCGTTAAGCTGATACAGAGTTCCATTTTCGGGATTAGTGTTTGTTTCTGCAAGGCCGATAACAGAGAATTTGTGGTCGATACTAGACAATTCAACTGCAAAGTTGTCGAAGTTTGATGCATTTCCATCAATATTTAGAAATAATTTGGACAAATATTTAGCTGAATTTTTAGGTAGGATGGTGGCATTCAACTCTGTTATTGAGAATGTTTTGCAATTTTCAAGAATCTTTGAGCTATTGTAGATAGATTCAATATAATTAACTGGCTCATCATCAATGAGGCCATTGTTTGCAAAGTGGGGAGCTTGGTAGAAAGGGTTATACCGAACGATATCATTGGCATCAGTGCATATTTTGCAGTATGTTGCATCTCGAAATTTGACTATGTTATCATCAGTTTTGCATTTTTTGTGCATTATCTTGTCACACATCTGACAAGTTATGAATGGATGTCCAGCACGCACAGGTCTATTGCAGCAGCAGCAAATTTCGCATATTAGTTTGGCTATCATGACATAACTACGGATCTACGAGAACGTGGGGAAAATCTTTTTTGGGCCTTGGTAACATCACTGAACAACCTCCCATCAACGGGGCTACCTAGGATCTTATGTGCAATTGCCCGGGAGAGTTTAAAGATACCGCTTGACCCCAGGTGGATTGGGTCATCCGGCTTCTTGTATCTACAAAACTGCTTGTCCAGTAGACCCTCCTCATCAACAAAATTATCAAAATCTAAAGTGCCTATTCTAGTATTAGTATTACAGTACCCAAATAATAAACTATTAAACTCCATGGCTCTGTCATTCAGCCAGGAGGACCTAGTTGGAAGGATGGGTGAGACAATAACTTTAGAATATGGACACATATCACAAATATTCTTGAGCTTCTTCGTCAGCTCATTAGCCCAATGTTTAACATCACCCCCTCCCCTCTTGATATTATTTATACCACAGTGTACTACAACGTTCTTGTATCCAACACAAAGAACAGGGTCTAACTGATCTATTGTGAAACATTCGATTCTTTTCCCAGGCAGCTTGTGTCCAAATGTTCCTTTTCCAGCCCCAAATTTGAGGAACCGGGTGTTTGAATCACCGACAATCAAGGTCGCATTGATGCTCCTGCTTACGTAGCGGAAGGTAATACTGTATCTTAAGTCCCTCTTTTCTGTGCTTTTATCAATTCGGTGGTCCCAAAGAAACTGGGACTGTTTGCTCATGACATAGAGACTACGTCCCTCTATTGTCTCTACAACCTCTCCTTCAAGCTGGTCCTTTTTTGTGAATTTTACAGAGCAATCACCACCTAAGGATACTGTAAATATGGAACTATCATGGACCAGTGATTGCTCGTTATCAGAGTGCTTAGGAAGAAAGCTGTTCCCATCAGTGTACCGATTTATCAAGCACTGATTGATTGTTGAACTAGGACATTCTTCCTTTATCTTGGAGACAAGCTTATTAAGAACCTCAGGAAATTCTGTTGATGTCGGTTTTTCAGCTTTAGCCCCCGGGTACTGATAAGGTTCGCCAAAGCTCACAACCCCATGTCCATTTTCGGAGTTACTATCAAAGGCTTCCTTCTGTTGGTCTAAGAAAACTGAAAGCTCAGAGTTCAATTTTTCATCTACAAATTCTGGGACATACGACAGAATGTGCTTGGACTTAGGGTCGTCTACACTTGCATGCTTCTGTGCATCTAGGAGAAGCTGTTCTTGGTCCATTTCACATGGTGCGGGTGACCCTATATTAAAAGGAGGCATGGGCAGATCAGGGGTGGAAACATTTGATGACCTACTGTTTTTAAAACAGTTTATGTCAAGTTTGAGCTCAGCAAGCTTGCTGTTGATGGAGTCGAGAGTTCTGAGATGGCTATCGTTGTCTTTAAGGTTCTTGATGGACTTCTGAATGGCTTCTAGAGAATCTTGTAGAGAGCTACCATCCGAGGTAGTGTGAACCATTGGCATGCTCAAGCTGCAGGGAGCTGACAAGTAGGAAGAGGACTTGACTTCGTTTTCACATCTCTGTCCACTTACTACAGCACAAACACTTTCAGCAAGACCTAGCAGGGATAGGAGACCTTCTGCTAAAGTTAGTTTGTTCAGGGATGAACAACTCTTGATCATGGCTGGTGTAATGATCGCAAACTTGTTTACTTCAAGTTTCAGGATACTGCAAATGTTAATCTTGATTAAGTCTACCTCTGAGCGTAGGTTCTGTGCGTGGGTTAACAGATAGGTGTCGAGGGGAGCAGATCTATTTGAGAAGAAACTAAGGAGACTGCTGACATTTTTGTCTTCTTCTGAGTCCTGATTTTCTGAATGAATTAGTTTATCGACATCTCTAAGCATTTCGTCAATATTTTCAATGACTGAAGCTGAGGAAGTGGTGGGTGTATCCTGATGGGGAACCGTAGTGGATGAAGTCTGGTCTGCAACAGGTTGAGGTTTCTCACACTTTTCTTGAGTGTCAGTGGGGGTTTCCATCATGGTGAAGAGGCAATGGGGGTACCAGGCAGACCAGGGGGCACCTTCACGTCCAACTAGCACACTCACTGAAAAGAAAGAAGAGCAGAAAGCAGTTTGAAATGTTCTGTTGTGGAAAACAATGAAAGTGTAAACTGGATTAGTCAAAATGATTCAAAAGATTGGAAAATTGAACAGACTGACGGACTACGACACATGGGACAAGAGAGTGAGTGAGTATGAAAAATATGAGGTGGTTGGACTGGCAAGCCCTATCATTTAATCAGAATACATTACATATAATCCATAAGCCATATATATGTCAGCCTGTTCTTGGAGCGCAGCCCCAAAAGTTATCAGAAGTGAAGTTCAAGTTTTAAGTTTAAAATTCTTTCAACACTATCTACACATTAATCAGGGTTGTCCAATTGTCCAATTGTGGATTGTGGTGTGAATGGAGTTATACATTGCCAAACAGAAACATTATTCACTACAACTACTTAACTTCTTAACATGTTAAGAGTGCCAGTCTTCTGTTTCAGCACCCCCTGGACCATCATAGTACCCCCGATGCAGTTGACTTTAGCAAGCCATGGACATATTGGACATCCTCAAATTATTTGTTATATAGTAGTGTTGAAAGTATTAAAACACATCATCTACTCCATCATCGGGGCAAGGATGAGGTTGTACGATACTTCTGATAGAAGGGTCTCATGTTTGATGTCAATCTTCTTTCCTCTGTACCGACGAAGAATACAAGGATACAAGGATACAAGGATACAAGGATACAAGGATACAAGGATACAAAAGCTATAATTATTTTATTGAGTTCACAATAGTTATAATTCTGAAATAATTTAGAAATACACAATTCTAGTTATTTACAAATGTGTAGAGATAAAATAAAAATGTTTTGTCATACTATTTTTCTTTGAATAGATCGAATTTGTAGAGTTCGATCTTATTTTGAGGTCCTATAGCATGCATTATAGACAACGCAAAGTTTTGTTTAACGGGTGATACTCGTAAAATAGTTGTTCCAAATATAAAACCGTCGGGCGTCGGTGAGTCCAACTCGGCGGGAGTTTTTGTAGGATATATATAAACCTACAAACTTTCGAGAGTTTAGAAAAAGAGAAAATTACTTATTAAAAAATTACCAAACGTTTTTACAATTTTTTGGACACTTTTGATTTTTGGGATGTCAATTATGCTTGTAAAAATTTGGACGGTAAAAACTTGTCTATCGTTAATATATATAATGGACTACTGATTAGCTTGGTGCACGCTACTTTGTAGCATTTGCCTCGAGCTACGTTTCGAAAATGGAAAAGAACACTTCGAGAAAAAATCGGTGCGCGCTACTTCGTAGAAATATATGCAAGTAACATCCGTCAATTGAATGAAAAAAGTTATTTAATTAATGAAGTTATTCTGAAAGAAGATTTAAATTTTTGCTTTTGAATAAACAAATTATTACTGGTATGGGCGCGCGCCGCGCGGCACTCAGCCTGTCATTCCGCCGAATCTTTATTTTACGTTTATACAAATTTTAGCCTGGGGTCCCCAGCTGTAAAATATAAATTTATTAAAGGTTTAGTTGTTAAAGATTACAAAATTGTACTTTCGATTGTGAAAAATGTTGTTATGATCTGTGCTGATATATATATATATATAAATACTCATCTACAAAGCATGGATAAGACCAAATAACAACAATTATTGCTCTTAGAGGAAAAAGGGGGATAAAAAGTAGTAGTGCAGTTAAAATATCAGATTTAGATATAAATTTAGAGCCAACAAATTGAATTGGCTATTTTTATTACTTAAAGGGTTTTTTATAAAATTTATTAAGACTTTTATTGAATTTTTATATTGAGTTTTTTATAGAAATAATATTGATAAAGGGACTTTTTTGTCACTACAGCTTTATCATTTTAAGACATGAATCGAGCACTAACATTAAAACTGTCAACATTTATTTCCAATGTTGTCTTTATAGAGTTTGACATTTACTGATCATTAATTGAAATTGTTGATAAGACATAGAAGGCACCAAACAGATTTGGTATGCTGATGACTCAGCTGCAGGAGGAAAGTTAGTTGGGCTGCAAAAATGGTGGAAAACTTTGTGTCGCAATGGACCAGGGTTTGGATACCAGCCAAAACCTGCCAAGACATGGATAGTGGTGAAGCCTGATTTTGAACAAGCTGCAAAAGAGATGTTTCCTGATGTCAACATCACAACGGTTGGGAAAGGGTATTTAGGCAGTTTTATTGGGTCAATAGAAGGGCATCACAGCTTTATAGACCAGAAAGTGGAGGAATGGTGTCGTGACGTGAAGCAATTAGCAGGAATTGCATCAAGAGAGCCTCAAGTTGCATACTCTGCATTTGTATATGGACTTTCGAAAAGATGGAACTATGTGTGTAGGACTACACCTGAGATAGCAGATAGACTTCAACCACTCGAACTTACCATCAGAGAGGAGTTCATTCCAGCAATCCTTGATAGAGCATTTAGTTGCACTGACACTCTTAGAGAGACCTTTTCTCTACCACCAAGGTATGGAGGGCTGGGTATCCCTATTATAACAGAACTGGCCAACTCAGAGTTCCTGTATTCAGTCAAAGCTACAGTTTTGCTAAAAACGGCTATACTAAGCCAAGAGGTAAACTATCTTGAAGACAAGGATAAAAGCCATGAAATCAAGACATCCATCAGTAAAGATCGCAATGAGTATTACACCAGAAGACAGGAGGCAATTCAGGAGTCTCTGCCACAAACATCTAAACTTATGTTACAGCTAGCAGCAGAGAAGGGTGCAAGTTCCTGGCTAACCACCTTACCACTCAAAAGCTATGGTTATCTCCTGAATAAGCAACAGTTTTCAGATGCTATAGCTTTAAGATATAACCTGAAGCTGAAAGATTGTCCAAAACTTTGTACTTGTGGTGATTCCTACTCCGCAAACCATGCCCTCACGTGTAAACTTGGGGGTTATGTGACCTTGAGGCATAACTCACTTCGAGATACAATAGCTAATATCATGCGGACAGTCAAATGCAAAGACGTTCAGACAGAGCCCCCTCTTCTTCCAGTCAGCGGCATGCAGTTACCACGAGGTACAGTAACTGGAGATCAAGCCCGACTAGATATATCAGCAAGATCAGTTTGGAATGCGTTGGAAAGAGCATTTTTTGATGTAAGAGTGTTTCACGCTCCTGCTCCAACCAACGCCGCTAAACCAATTCCTATGATGTATTTGGCTCACGAGACTGAGAAGAAAAGAGCATATAATGCAAGGGTCCTAGAAGTGGAAAAAGCTACCTTTACACCTTTAGTTTTCTCCACAACAGGAGGCATGGGAGTCGAAGCGCAACGCTTGATTAAAAAGCTTGCACAAAAGATGGAATCTCCAACGGGTCAGCGTTATTCAGACTCAGTTACATATCTTAGAAAGCGCTTGCGCTTTGAGGTATTAAAGACAACGGTTATTTCGATAAGGGGGGACAGAGGGCCCAAGTTGCGATATAAACCAGACAATATTGAAGATTTAGATTTAAATATTGAGCCCTTTGGCTAGAGAATAATTTCTTGAATATTTTCGATAATTTTTAATATTGGTAATATTAATGAATTGTAATTGATTGATATGTAATATTTAGGCCCGTGGCCAGTTTTCACAATTGTTGATAAGACCAAATTCAGAAAATTGTTTTCAATTGTGTGATCCAGTTGCGGCGCACGAAAGTTTAGGCAGGATAGCATCCAAAGGGGGTTTACCAGTCTGGTTTAAAACAAAAAAGGGGACCCTCAACCAATGTAGCCGAGACACCTCACAGCAAGTAGACTAAAGTGGCTCTTGCTTGTGTAAGGTGTATCAACTACCCACCGAAGCGGTGGATTGGGAGTCCCCTCTGGGATCATTCCGTCTGTCAAATTTACACAATATAAAAGCTACAATAAATTATTTATAAAATTTACATAAACAAATTCAAAATTTAGGAGACCTCATAGCTCGTCTTCTGAGGGACGATAACCTGTCTGATTGATGAGGTCGGTACTCATTCAAAACGAATTTCATTCGTTTTGTCACACTGGAAGTGCAAAAAGTAGGGGTAGTGTGATTCACAGGTAGCGTAATTCATACAGCTGGAAATCTTCAATTTTACAACACTGGTAGAGAAGCATATACGTGGCGATCTTATTAGTGAAACAAATTTTTTTTTTTTTTAGTGAAACAAATTTAAAATTTTATCCTTTATTTTACAATCATAATATGATAATATTTATAAGCCTCCGTTTTAAAAGTTTTAAATTTTAATACATTCACATTTCTATTTAAAATTCAATTTTATGTACAAGTCAATAACTGGCCGCCAAAGCCGCGCATTATTGAAGCTTCCAAGGTTACAACTTACAAGCGGTTTGGCAGATCATGGAGCAGGTATCTTTGGAATGAGCAGATCCTAAATCTGTTTTCAAAGAATAGATGTTGTTTGAGTGGTACTCATATTGATAATCTCCACAGTTCTTTTCTTCTGGAGGGAGTTAGACCATAGTTGTGACAAACTTCATCCGGGAAAAAAAGGGGGGGGGACTCCCAACACACCGCTTCGGCGGGTAGTTGAAGCACCGTTCACAAGCAAGGGCCACTTTGGGCCCCCCTGGAATCATTCCGTCCGTTATACACTATATAATAGTACAGTAAAATATCTACAAAATGTACATAAACAAATGTAGGAGACCTCTTCATCCAGATGACAAGAACTTTGAGACAGTTATGATTTCTAAACGTTTTTAAATGCGTGACATTTTTGGAATGTTTAGGAATAATTGATGGAACCAACTGTGTTTGTTAATAATATAGAGTATGATGGATATCTTATGTTTAATCCCCATCATCATCATTATTATATAGTAGTGGAAAGCATAATTAATTATATTTTCTGGGTGAATAGTATATTACCGTCTCAATCACAGATTTCTTGATCATTCAGCTGAGTCGACCAAGGAGATTTCACACAGATCTGTGTAATTTTGCTTAAATCCAGCGGATTCCTTAGCTCCATAAACTAAGTGACACCGAGTTTTGAACCCAATACCATCTGCTTCAGAAGTGCTCACCACTTTTGCAGCTCACGAGGCTGTGGTCACCTAGCAATTAGTGACTGAGATTAAATAAACCCATAATTACTTTCCTATTGCTTGACCTAGTGGTATTACTTTTATGTGTCAAAACAAATATGTTTATGCATCAGTATCCACATTTGATTGCCAACCCTTTCCAGCTATGATCAGTCTAAGCAAGCATCCACATATTTTTATTATTATTATTGGTAATTTGCTATTGATTGTGTTTGTATATTCGAGAATAGACCATTTCATGAGCTCTGTTGTTTTTAACTTCGTCATTATGGTAACCATTGCAATTCTTTAGAGAAGATGAATCCCTGAAGATGAGTTACTTATTACAAACATGAGCAAAATCGCAAAATGGTTGAAAAAAGAGCAAGAGAACTCCATCCTTACAAAAGTGAAGAACCTAAAAAACCAGAATCCCTGTGAGACGTGGGACCTGTTTGAGGAGATTGGTGATGGAAACTTTGGCACTGTCTACAAGGTGTGTACATAGCATATTGCACATATCCTATAAATGCTGCTGCAAGGTAGTCTCCAAGAAACCCAACACAGCTTCATGGAATTCCACTGAAACACATTAGGGTGTAATTCAACCCTTGTTCTTACCCAACCTTGACCCTTACCACACCCTTTACCCTGGCCTCGGAACCCTAATTCCGCCGTAATGTTTTGGTGGAATCTCAGAGGCTATGTTTGGCTTCTTGGAAAGTGTCTAAATGCTCATAAATTATCAAATATGTTTGTCAATACACTGACAGATAGCTGAGAATTACATTCCCTTTACCCAGTACATTTATGAACATTTGTCCCAGCAAGTTAATAATCCTAATTGACATCTTTCAACTCCCTAAATTCTAAAGAAGCCATCTTTCTTACATTGCAGATATATTATATAAGTATAAGCTTATTCCAGCCTCATTACAGTTGGCAGTAACGTAATATATATTCCGGGGTATCGTACTTTTTATGTGACAATTACTGGAACACATTAGTGCGTAGTTAGTTAGGGATTCCCGACAAACCGGAACTTGCAAACGAGGACCCGTAGCACACACTGTCACAGTGTAATGTAGCACAGTGTAATGTAGAGTGGCCCAGTGGCGTAACGAAAGATAGTATCTTTTCTTTGTTGCGCCGTCACACACGTGTCCATGGGACATTCTAGAAAACTCCTTCCAGACATCCTGATTCGTGTGTTTATCTCTCCTGATATATAAGCCGGTGTCGAACACAAAACCCTACTGAATGTTTATGTAGGGGGAATGGAGCTCGAGCCGCTTTTGTTTGGCAAGACTAATCATATCGCTTTTATAGTTTCCCAATGCGAAAGCCAAATTTGCTAACTTTAAGGTGAACAGTAATATTTGTAATAAATTACACGATGTGAAACCAACAGGAATCTTAAGACTTTTGTCTGATATCTAAGCAGACTATTATCGGCTCGAGAATTGAGCATAAATAGTCGTCTTTTATCCAGAAACCTAGGAGAATCAGGGACATCCTGTTGGCAATTTATGGGAGCGTCGACTTTACTGCTTTGATCACAGCCGTACGATACGCTGCGGAAGCGGCACGATCTGCTGATGCGCAATTCGTCCGGTCTGTACCTAATCATGACGGCTATACTAGGGTAAAAAATTTGCGCAATGAGACCTTTCAATATTATAGGATTATACTTTTGCGTGCCACCGTATTGAGGCCTGATTATTCTATGGGCTGAAAACCCATTGGATATCGGTAGTAGCTGTCTGAAAAACTAAAAGCGTATTAATGCTGTTACAGTAGGCCCCTCAACAGTTGAATACATCCCCAAGCCAAAAAGTGATGCTTGACGAGCATATATGAAACTAGCCATGTATTTAGGAACGACACAATGATGAACTGGCCGATCAAGCACTTTTTGGGATTTCCAGCATAAAATAACAACACCTGTTTCCAAACAGATTTTAAAGTTAAAGATTATAGACTTACCGTTGCCTAATTCTGAGGAGGAAATGGAACGCACACGTTGCCTATATGTTGTACGCGCGTAATACCAGAATTAACTGAAAACTGGAATGCTGAAAGGAATCTTATCGGCGTTCGGGGTTGGGGGAGGAATAATTTTGGTACGAACATCATTTTGTGTTCCCTTTTAAATACCATTTACCAGTGCAGAGAGTAGTTTCAGAAACGCAAATTCAACTTGCAAGATTAATTTAACTGGGTAACCTCGCCTCCAGGGCTTTTGCATTTATAAGTTAATCACAGTGATTTAACATTGAACATATTATGGCCGATTAAAATATGTCCTATAGCAGATAGGGCGGAATGACAGGTTTCAGCAAACGCCCAGGGAATTACAAGCAGCAATTCTGCTACTGCTAGTGCTATCTAGTATCACGGAGAATCGACGCAAATTTTTAGTGGTACCGTTGGCATGTCCATTCTGGGTCAGGTTTGTATATCCTTATATATGTTGCATGGATACGTCCTGCTTGCTGTTGGGCGTTGCTGCGGCCGAGGCTGGCTGGAATAATTGTCGGAGATCTCTTTGGCTTCGTACTCTCTTCACTTCTTTATCCGCACAAAACTGTTCAATCCGTGGGAGGCCTGTTATTAAATAAAGTTTGAACCCTCAATAAGCGTTTACAGTTTAGTTCTAAACTTTGGTAATGGAAATTGTAGTTTGTTGCTTTCTCATAACGATCGTCTATCGAATGATGATCAATAAACATCACGCGGTTTGCTACAATCAAGTTAGTATAAGGAGTCGTTTAATATCAGCAGAGGGTCTTCCAAATGCAAAGATTACGATTAGACATATAATATTGTAATTTTGGCACAATAGCCAATACTAATAGCGATACCCGATTTAACATTTAAACAATTTGTATCGTATTGCATGCAGTGTTTGTGTATCTGTAGTACTAGTTGGTAATCGCTTTTCTTGTCAAAAAGTTAATATTTGTTTTCCTTCGATTAGTTAAATTATTTTGTCCAATTCATATAATTTCTAATAATACAATATTGTTTTTGGACCATTTATACATGTCAATAAGTCCTGTGGCATGTAAGGCGCCAAAGACAAATTGCATAAAAGGGCTCGGGCGCAACTGCAGAAAACTGCCACTAAACTGCTACAACTGCCACTAACTTGCTACAAACTTGCCACTAACTGCTACAAACTGCACTAACTGCTGCAACTGCGCGCGCAGTGCGTCGGTGCGCGATTGTAGCAGTTTAGGGCAGTTCAGTGGCAGTTAGTGGGCAGTTTGTAGCAGTTAGTGGCAGTTTGTAACAGTTGTGGCAGTTTTGTGGCAGTTAGTGCTAGTTTGTGCAGTAGTGGCAGTTTTGTAGCAGTTAGTGACAGTTTCTTTGCACTTTGGCTTCCTGCCTGTGCTGAATAGATGTATTTACGGACGCTGATTCCGAATCATTCCTGTGAATAAGGTTAGAATGCTCGCCTGGCGAGATATTGGACGAAAAATTGTCGCAGATCACTTGATAGATTGACCAGTGTTAATGGTCTGGCCAGCGCGCGCTACACTGTCGTCTGGGACTAGTTGGAGTGTGCGGTTCTGGAACGTGGGAGGACTACAAATATTTGTGTAAAACGTTAGGCGCGAAATTTAAATATTGTATAACTCTATCATTTCATTACCCAGCGTGATTTTTACCGCGTCCAGAATAATGAAATGACGCCGCGCTATATCGTGAACCTTACAGTTTATTATATCTTATTTTTTATATTATTTATCTATTCTATACTACGGTATAGCTCGAATTAAGTTGTATCACCCACTCCGGTTTGGACCCCAATGTTAACCTTGCAGCAATGTGTCAGCCCAATATACTATGAAGTATGATCACACTTATTTTAATGAAACAAAAGAACCCATAATTAAATATATCAGATTATCGTCAACAGCAGCAGTTTCCGTGTGATGGGTTGTCCTTCTCCTTTCTGTGTCCCCGTCGCTTTGTTTTGTGAATTGTATTGTAAGTAGTGTTTTAATATTTAATCGAAGTAACTCGATAGTTAATATACCAAACACAAATACTTTTTTAAATGATCTGATTACTAATCGAATGTTATACGAACCAGACATTAATGATTAATATTCTTTAATAACCTTTTATATACATATATGTGTTAAACGATCCATGGCTATCTAAAATTCGATTAATGAATTTATATTAATTAGTGCTGCGTGCCCCTGTAATAAATATTCTGGGATTCAAATCACCCAATCGTGGCGATAAAAACATATTTTTGTGCTCGGCCGGTTTAGTTTGAGTTTGTGCTTTCTAAAGTGGTAAAATCGGTTGCTATGTAAAGCTCATGCAGCAACTGGCTCCTTTTTGCGAACTGCTTTTGGTTTTTGGCGCTAGCTCTACTTTTGGAACTGGCACGGGTACAATCGTAATATTATTATATCCTACGAAGTCAGCATTGCATAATTAAGTCGCAAAAACTCGTTTAAATCTTGACGATATCTTATAAATATATGTTTTAGGTTTAGGCGCGGGCACGTTATATGTATTATAGCTTCTTCATTTCTGTTTTCAGCGCTGTGTTGCTACACGCAGTATAGCATGTGGGTCAGCGCGGTGCGCGCTAAGCAGCAAAAGAGTTATAATTTATTTATTTTAAATTTATTTTTGTATCGCAAAAAAATGATGTTAAAGTTTTTAATATGACGTGAATTAATGCTTTTCCGTACCAGGCCTCATAGTATGCTCGTTAGAAAAACTATAAGAACATGCAAGCTTTCTTAAAAAAATTTTGTTTAGTCGGCGGACAATCGTTGGGGTTGTACTGGATGTAACAGTTATTATCGGATGTCTACGTATATTTATTTGATATAATTAATTCATTGTATATGGCAATGAAATTTTAATTTTGTCTTACTAAAAATTTGTTTTATACTTTCGTAGCACTTGCCATCGGGCCATTCACATAGCCACGTGTATACGCGTACTGCGTGAACGCGCTTGTTTCACAAGTTGAATACTACAGCGAGAGGGCTCCGGTTTAGAGCAATCGGGCCATTAACATTCGAGAGAAATTAGAGCCGGCGCGCGCACTTCGACGAAATTTAGACGAGTAACATCCGTCAAAAAATGTTTCTTGCAACCACCTGTAATAAATTTGCATGGTTGCACCATCGGGACCGCGCCAAATTTTAAATAAAGGTTAAACACTAATTAATAAATAACAACTAAACATTAACAATCAAAACCTGTGCCGTGCGTTTTTAAAAATAATGATCGCGATAATAAACTTAGTATTCGATAATAATAACCTGTGCAATTTTCTTTCAAATAAAACAACTCAGTCGAAGACCGGATAAATTTCGAATCGGTATGGTTAAACACAAAGGAAAACTCTTTTCAGTGCGCGTCAAACATAGTTCTAATATAAACTCTGCACTGCAAAATCACTAGGTTGAATAGATTCTGTCGGAGAGCTTTCTTTGGGATTTTCTTCCACCTCCAAATGAGTCATGTAGCTGTGGATGATTAGTCAGGAGAGCAGCCAGAGGAAATTCCGTTAACTGATATATATTAACTTTCTGTGAGACATTTACCAAATGGATTAAGTTAATGTTTGACAGCTTTTGAGGGTGATGATATTAGTAGGACCATTAATTCAAACTGTGCATTAAATATTCATCTTTGTAACATCCTAAAGAAGTAATAGATGTGTAGCGTTTATGATTAGTTGTGGATTAGATCGTTGTTCATTCCATTCCATGGAATGAGTAATATCAACAGATGGTAGTGGCTTGCTTGTTCCCTTTGATATTCCCAAAAACTCCACAGGAAGGAAAACGTCCTTGGGAGGCACATTTTATTAATCTTTGTTGTGAGTTGTCCATAACATTTAATCTAATCAGAGTTCGTTCTTTTCTCTATCAGCAATTTATTAGGTGGCATTCAATTCCCCATCCACCAAAAGTTAAGAAATATGGGAGTTGAGGTACTTTCCTTAATTTAATTTATGTTCTGAGGAGGAGTATACTGTTTAAATATAAGAGTCGAGTAGTGCCAGTTGAGTAGAATGAAATTAACATAGTATTTTGTATTATTTACTATGTGTTACAGTAAAAACCCTGATTTACCGCGGGTTTGGGGAATGCTCTAAAACCTGTGGTAAAACAGGGTTTGTGGTAAAATCAGGTTTGTGGGTATAAATCAGGGTTTCGGTTTTGGGTCCAAAATTGGCCTAAAAAGGGTGGGAAAAAGCGTTTAATCCATTGAGGGGATATTTTCTGTAGTCTTACGATGTTACTCGTAATTGATTGAAATAATTTTCGTGCACATACAGAATGCATGGTTAAATAATTTAATATTATGTAGACCAAGCTCTGTGCACGGGATGCTTCCTGGAAGAATCCAAGTTCTTTTAGCGGGGGCCACCTACCTAAAGCCAAATTGAGATATAATAATTCATAGTTCCTAGAGTAATAATCAGGAATCGAATACCAATCAAATAATATGTTCTATATGAGTAGTGACATATTTATATGCAAAATGCCAACCACATTCGTGTAAAATTTATTATAGACTTCAAATCCCATATCATCATTAAACCTCTCAATACCTAGTCCATATTATAGCCCAAGCAAAATTAAAATAACTTTTATATACCTTCTGTCATACTACAAAATTCAATTAACATTTGAATCTGTTGACAGAGTATATTAAATTTCTAGCTTAATGCAAGTGATATATTTTGATGCTATAATGAATGCCTAATGTGGTATCATTTGTCAATGTCCTTGTAAAAAAGTTCTGTACAAGAGGATTGAGTAACTATTATAGAAGAAAAACAGGAAGTTGTCGTCTGTTGTAAAATAATAAAATATCTAGATCTAAATTAATTATAAAATACATTAGTCAATTGTGTCGTCAATAATACTGTTTCAATATATCAAATGTTAAAAGTGGGTGATACAGTCACAAAAAAAAAAATACTTAAGTATGATAAAAGTTAATAAATTAAAAGTGGTCTATTAAAAACTACCACTAAGTATAATAGGTCAATAATTAAAAGTGGTTATAAAACTACCACTGTTTGGGAACCTTCTCAGTTTTAAAACATGTCAGTCCATGTGCAAAATTCATTCTGACTGTTAGGTGGTAAAAAAAAATGCCTCAGATAAAAGAATAGAAGTTCGTAGTTATCAGCTGCGACTATGATTGCATTGTTAAAATTGTCATATGAATGTGCTGTTATAATTGGGCTGTTTGTTGTAATAAGATGTAGTCGCTGTTTCTTATACGATTCAACTAAAGCTTTTAACATCGGGAGATTTCGTAGATCTGTTGGAACATTTTATTCCAAACATTTGCCCCCAAGTATTGAAAGTTTTTATGTGTATGTTGATCTATTTGAACATAAAGGTTGCTAGCTTTCGCCGCTCCTACTAACTCCTGATATGTAACTAATTTGTTCATTAACGTTATGTAGGGACATTGTCATGGATGATTCTAAACATATAATTTGACAGATGGATTTGTCGGCTAAGTGGAGTGGTAACCATTTCATGTCTCTATTAAACATTAGGCTGCTCTCTGTTTATGGAACGTTGAGAAGCTATTTTGGCTACCTTTTTGTACAGAGTGTAAGTTCATGCAAGTTTTGTCTTGCCAGCTCTCTTACAATAGATCGTGTCTCAATTAATCGATCTCGCATGTGGCAACATGAGTGCATTGCAAACATTTGTCCTTTATTTAATGGGTAGCAGTGCTTTTACATCTATCCCATGGCACCAATTCTCTCTCATGACCCTTCCTAATAAGTTGTAATCCTACATGGCTTTTGAAGTTTAATTACCGCTCTTGAAATAGAGAGCCAAGATATTTTGTGCCTCTTTGCTCGTCCTTGATTGTGAAGTTATCTCATTACAATCAAGGTTATTTCATCATGTTGGTCAAACAGAATCAAACATAGGAATTAGAATTAGAATTAGGATTAGATTCAACTTTACACAGCTCACCTGACAAAGGGGCGATACTTTACACAGTGCCGAGACTGTACAGTTAACAGTATACACGTTACAGAGACTGTACAGTATTATAATAAATGCTAATAAATGCTAATTAATGCTAATAAATGCTAATAAATGCTAATAAATGCTAATAAATACTAATAAATGCTAATAAATGCTGTACCTCTTCCATTCTCTATCTTGATGGCCAGGTTGAACTCCTTCATAACCTTGTCATTACAAGTTCCAAACCCTCTCCCAAAGAGCATACCGTCCTCTACATATCCCAACTCCCAACAATGGTCCTTTGCGTGGGGCCTGGAAACAAAGTCTATTTCATTGTCAGAATTATTATTATTATTATAAAACAGGATCTTACCGACAAAAATGATTCTTAAAAATACCTTAATGCGGTAAACTGTACCCTTGAAAAAGATTTTCCCAACATCTGTTGCATGCAGCTATATCTTTAATTTCGTTCAATTCATACAAGTTGTCCATTTGCAAACTTCTACTATTTAAATCACTTCTTAAAACCGATAACAAGTTCATTCTAGGTCTCCCCAATCTTCCAATGAATAAATTATCTGATTCAATAGCAAATGAGAGAGCCGTTTGGGCTGGGGTGTTCTCCATACTCCTGAGAATGTGTCCAAACATTTTCCACCGCTGGTGTTCAATACGCTTGGATAACTTTTCAACTTTGCACCTTTCATACAATGCTTTGTTGCTTATCATACCTTTAGGCCATTTGATGTTTAAAATGGACCTGAGGTGTCTACGATGGAGTGTGTCCATTTTCTCCATGGTTGCTTTCTTAGGACTCCAACTATTTGAGTTGTAAATCAATACAGATACAACTTGAGCATCGTATAACCTCAGCTTTCTTTCAAGGGATATTTTCTTACCAGACAGCCAAACTTTTTCAAAGTTCTTAAAAGCAATCTCAGCTAGGATTCTTCTTCTTTGAATGTACTTCTCAGTACACAGTAAGGAACCTAGTGACTTGTTACTTCTCCATGGTTCGTTATTAGCTAATGGCTGACCGTTTGTATCTTTATCAGATTTTGTCGCTAGGTAGAAGGTACTGAATTCAGTTTTACTTTCATTTACTTGGAGGTTCCAGTCTTTGAGAATCTCCTTCACTGTAGGAAGGAAAATTCTCAGTTTCTCGATGTCCTCGTCAGCAAAGTCACAATCGTCTGAATATTCCCACTCAGTTGGAAAACCTAGTTCTGATACTGGTGGGTTTGGTCTCCCAGATACAGCTCTGAGGTGGTGTAAGGCTGCTGCAAGAATAAGTGTGAATAGCTTTCCAGATAAACTGTCACCTTGAAAGGCTCCGAGTAAACTTTCAAACTCTTCCGACAGTGAGGAGTTAACACGAACTCTAAGGAGAGTATTCGATAGAAGGTATTGAACTAAACGAATGTCGTCCTCCGAACAACCAGCATCTTTCAAAACATTGATGATAGTGTCCCTTTTCACGGTATCAAAAGCTCTACTCATATCAATACCCATTTTGCTAAATGTCCATTTCTTCCTCATTACAACAGATATGAGCATTCTCTGAGCCCACACAATGTCAGAGCAGCTCCTACCTCTCTTGTAAGCACTCTGCCATGGCATGGTGTAGTTGTCAATTCTACTCTCAACCCGTTTTAAGGCAATTTGAGTGAGCATCTTCCTCGATCCGTTTAACAGTGTAAGTGGTCTAAGGCTTGTGAGGGGACCCTTAGGTTTACCGGGCTTCTGTAGAGGAGTCACAATACCTTGTCCTATCGAACTTATGTATTTGTTCCCACTAAATGACTCGTTAATTGCCTCAGCATACTTCTCAAAAGTGATTGGATGGGCGTACTTTATCAGCTCATTCTGGAGATTATCTGGACCACTGGCACGGTTTGATTTGAGTTTACTTGCAGCAAGTTTAACTTCAACTGGTGTGATCGGGTTATCAAGTGGTTTTGGATCGCAGGTAAAAGGTTGCAAGCCAGCTTCAACTCCTTCTGTTAGTTGTTTTTCGAAGAAAGATTTCGCTGTGTTTGCTTTCCCTAAATCAGTACCAATAGGGTTGTTGTTGATATCATTGACCACTATGTTACCCGACTTTCTTATTCCAGCTAAAGATCTTGAAGCTTCAAACATCTTTCTAGCATCGTCAGTGTTATTTATTTCTTCCGCTAGAGCGTCAGCCTTCATGTTATTTATTTGCACAAGTCTCTTAGAAATGCTATTCTGAATCTTTCTAACTTCTCTCCTATCTCCACTAACATCACTACCATTTGGGGCTGATTTGATCTTCAGAGTCTGATCACGCTTTTTAGCAACTAATGTCAGAATAATGGCTATTAATAGAAGCCTGACTATCATGTTGCAAAACTTTCTTTTACAGTTTTATTTTTCATTTCATTTCAATCTGTTAAAGCTCAGTCCCACAAATGATTACAATCATACATATAAGTATTATATATATATAATTATATATTATAAGTATTCTCGGTATCATTTTTCATTTGAGAACGGTAATTTATAAATTGATATCGTTTCTTTTTTGTTTGGAAAAAGGAGCCACGGTTCACTCCAACCAATTTTGGGTTTTGGTTAAAATTATTAGAATTTAGATATCATGTCAATAAAAGAGCTCGGAAAATATCAAATTATCGATAAAAACCTGACTTAAGCAACCTAATTACTGTTATTGTTGTAACCTGACGTAAGCAATATCGTAGTTATTGGAGTCCATCATATTGAAGGCAATCCCCAAATAACCGTAACTTGTGGAGTACTTTCCCATTTCAACCATCTTGAAAGTAGCGGACACAGCGTAGTTCTTAGACTTTCCGAAGGATCCTGCAGAAGAAGATAACAATTAGAGAGCGCAGCTTAAGAGCTTTACTGCAGAAGATAACAATTAGAGAGCGCAGCTTAAGAGCTTTACTGCAGAAGATTATAACAATTAGAGAGCGCAGCTTAAGAGCTTTACTGCAGAAGATTATAACAATTAGAGAGCGCAGCTTAAGAGCTTTACTGCAGAAGATTATAACAATTAGAGAGCGCAGCTTAAGAGCTTTACTGCAGAAGATTATAACAATTAGAGAGCGCAGCTTAATAGCTTTACTGCAGAAGATTATAACAAATAGAGAGCGCAGCTTAAGAGCTTTACTGCAGAAGATTATAACAATTAGAGAGCGCAGCTTAAGAGCTTTACTGCAGAAGATTATAACAATTAGAGAGCGCAGCTTAAGAGCTTTACTGCAGAAGATTATAACAATTAGAGAGCGCAGCTTAATAGCTTTACTGCAGAAGATTATAACAAATAGAGAGCGCAGCTTAAGAGCTTTACTGCAGAAGATTATAACAATTAGAGAGCGCAGCTTAAGAGCTTTACTGCAGAAGATTATAACAATTAGAGAGCGCAGCTTAAGAGCTTTACTGCAGAAGATTATAACAATTAGAGAGCGCAGCTTAAGAGCTTTACTGCAGAAGATTATAACAATTAGAGAGCGCAGCTTAAGAGCTTTACTGCAGAAGATTATAACAATTAGAGAGCGCAGCTTAAGAGCTTTACTGCAGAAGAAGATAACAATTAGAGAGCGCAGCTTAAGAGCTTTACTGCAGAAGATAACAATTAGAGAGCGCAGCTTAAGAGCTTTACTGCAGAAGATAACAATTAGAGAGCGCAGCTTAAGAGCTTTACTGCAGAAGAAGATAACAATTAGAGAGCGCAGCTTAAGAGCTTTACTGCAGAAGATAACAATTAGAGAGCGCAGCTTAAGAGCTTTACTGCAGAAGATTATAACAATTAGAGAGCGCAGCTTAAGAGCTTTACTGCAGAAGATTATAACAATTAGAGAGCGCAGCTTAAGAGCTTTACTGCAGAAGATTATAACAATTAGAGAGCGCAGCTTAAGAGCTTTACTGCAGAAGAAGATAACAATTAGAGAGCGCAGCTTAAGAGCTTTACTGCAGAAGATTATAACAATTAGAGAGCGCAGCTTAAGAGCTTTACTGCAGAAGATTATAACAATTAGAGAGCGCAGCTTAAGAGCTTTACTGCAGAAGATTATAACAATTAGAGAGCGCAGCTTAAGAGCTTTACTGCAGAAGAAGATAACAATTAGAGAGCGCAGCTTAATAGCTTTACTGCAGAAGATTATAACAATTAGAGAGCGCAGCTTAAGAGCTTTACTGCAGAAGATTATAACAATTAGAGAGCGCAGCTTAAGAGCTTTACTGCAGAAGATTATAACAATTAGAGAGCGCAGCTTAATAGCTTTACTGCAGAAGATTATAACAAATAGAGAGCGCAGCTTAAGAGCTTTACTGCAGAAGATTATAACAATTAGAGAGCGCAGCTTAAGAGCTTTACTGCAGAAGATTATAACAATTAGAGAGCGCAGCTTAAGAGCTTTACTGCAGAAGATTATAACAATTAGAGAGCGCAGCTTAATAGCTTTACTGCAGAAGATTATAACAAATAGAGAGCGCAGCTTAAGAGCTTTACTGCAGAAGATTATAACAATTAGAGAGCGCAGCTTAAGAGCTTTACTGCAGAAGATTATAACAATTAGAGAGCGCAGCTTAAGAGCTTTACTGCAGAAGATTATAACAATTAGAGAGCGCAGCTTAATTATAAATGTATTACGGTTGAGGTACTGTGGAACTACTTTCATCGGAATAGATCAGCGGGATTAGGCCTTAAGGTTAATGGATTTGGAGGCAATAAATTATACAAATCACAATGCTGGCAAGCATGACCGTGCCTTTTATATTCACAATACTATTTACCCCCTTTACTATTTACCCCCTTTACTATTATACCCCCTTTACTATTATACCCCTTTATTGTTTTTCAGGCATTAAGACTCATCGAAAGTAGTTCAGCAGGTATATTTAAGTTCAAAACATTCTAATTCAATGTCAAAGATGACAGGAATAAGAAATAGTTATGTGGAGGTTTTTTAAGAAATTTGCGCAAAATTCGCGCCAGCATGTTATACGAAATTCGGTAAAAAACCGAAAATTGCCATATTCAGGTGCCTTAAAAACCATGTTAAAATTGAGTTAGAGATGTGAAACTTTGCAGGGCGTCTAGACGGGAAGTGGGTTTCCTGGAACCCCTGTTTTACAACAGATTGTCGTGATATATACATATTCAGGGATAGACGCTTTGACAGTCAAATTTAGTCAATTGTATCCTAAATTTAAGTGTCCATAGATTCAAAAGTACAAAAGATACAGCCATTTCCGACCACAGGTCTTGAAAATAATTGTTTACACTTCAGTTTACATTGTATAAAAAAATTATTTGACGTCATAAACACCCCTTGATGACGTCATCAAGTTAACCGTTTTTAAAACTTGATTTTCGACAAAGTAATAACTTTTAAAATTGATTTAACACCATTTAAAAGCAATTTTTTTCAACATCTGAGGAAATTTTCACTTAGATAATTGTTCAAGCATTCTGAAAATCTACCGGAAAGTTTTCTTATCTTACTCCTTCATAAAGATATTTGCCTTTGAAGTTAGTGCTTTTTTGAAAAATTATTTTGTAAAAACGTCAATTTTGCGATTTAGTATTCTCTGGTGTTGGGCTATCTCTTGGGTTGTGGAGCTCAGTTCTGCTTCCTATAGGTATAAATTGTGCATTAGGCTGGTTTTAAAGTTAAAAATCAAAAAGTTGCACACGTGGGGACTCGCACAAATTGATTAAAAATTGCTAAAATCACTGAAAATTGGTGTTTTCACGATTTTTATCAACTTTGGAGTCCCGTTGTGATCCAAGTTCTATTTGAAATCTTTTGAAACTGTGCACGCTTATCAGACTATATATAAAATACCGCTATGCAAAAATTTACGGCGATTCAGTATTGGATGCGCACGCAACGTCCGCTAAAAGTTTGCACGTGCGAACGGTGAGAATTTTGCTCATTCGTGATTTCGAACAAATTCTGCACGACAGTTCAATGTCATTATATATGAATTTAATGCCAACTTGAATGATTATAATGTTTTATGTTCAGTCAGTGATAGACCGATATGCTTACTTAAACACAAGGAAATGTTTTAAAGGAAAAATTTCGAAATCGTTGAAACTTCCTCCTTATTAATGAAGACATCAGTTTATCTTTCGACTTTATAAAGTACCCTGACATTATAATCAAAAAGAGATGATATTTGACCAAAACCCATAATCATGGGTAGAGTGGACCGCTGCCAGTGTCTCTCTTTCCCAAACAAAAGGAAATGATATTAATTTGATTGACCGTTCTCAAATGCAAAATGATACCGAGAATGAAATCGGTCGCTCGCTTTTTTCATTAATTTACAATTGTAATAGATTAAGAAGAACTACCCGAAGGCAGCTGTACTCAGCAATAAAGATTCAATAAACTTCAGCTAATTCACTAACTACCAGTACCACCCTTATCCCGAAAAACTAAGTATATCGACCCGAACGCAACCCAAAGGAATTTTTACAGCATGTGATTGATTGTAAGCCGTGAATGAATGGGAAAAGCGAGCAACCGATTTCATTCTCGGTATCATTTTGCATTTGAGAACGGTCAATCAAATTAATATCATTTCCTTTTGTTTGGGAAAGAGAGACACTGGCAGCGGTCCACTCTACCCATGATTATGGGTTTTGGTCAAATAAAAATATATAAAAATGACGCACAATAAACTTGATAATATCAAACAGCATAGTACCTTGTTTTGCTTGTCCATAGATCAGTTGAGAGACACAGAAATCAGTGTCAGAATTAGCGCTAGCTTCCTGTACAATATTTCCCTCCGCATCTTCAACTCGTGATTTGCAACCGTCCGTAGAAACAGATTGGAAACCCGTGAAACAGGAGTACGTGCTTCCAACTGAGGGGTTAGTTGTTTAGCAACTGAGGGGCAGCGTTAGTTGCTTAGCAACGTGAAGCTATTGCTTCACGTGCTCAGACACTACTTCAAAGACACTAAAACTAAACTGTTTGCTGGAGTACACCTAATTTATCGACGTGATTTTCAACTTTTCCAAATCAGCTGTAAAAAATCGTTCATATTTCAAAAACTGGAGAGACTTACCAATAAAATCATTTGCAGATGCCGCTAAGGCAATGAGACTAAAAACAAGTGCAACCCACTGCATGATCATTTTATCAATATACGTGGGCAAAATAAATAAATATGCTTTGGTATTAGACTTAGAGTTAGACTTAGAGAGATAGGGGTTTAGTTAGTCCGGCTTCCCATGTGTGTAGCCTCACTGAAGAGTGTCAATTACATTCATTTTGTGTCACGTGCTGTTCTCATGACTTGTTGATCATTGAGAACGTGCTGGACGAGGTGCATTGTTGGTGCAATGTGGCTCAAGTTGATGATGTGGAGATTGATTCTGCCTGTAAAGTGCGACTTTAGAATTATAAAAGTGCGACTTTAGAATTATATAGAGCAGCTTTAAGTTTCAAACTACCGGCTGAACTCCATCACACTAAGCTTTAGAAAGTGTTATTTTTCTAACTCAGTCTCTCCACATGAGGAGTTTCAATAAACTCCATGAAAACTTGGGGGGGGGGGGGGGGGGAATATTTCAGATCAAGTGATCATTCGGAAATTCGGGAGGAAAAAAGCATTCGAATTTAAAGTTTTGGAAAAAAACGTTTAGAATTTTTGGCTCATGATAGTCGGGTGCCGCGGAAGTCGGGTGCCGCGAGTGGGATGGAGTTCACGACACTGACAGACTCTATCACGACACTGTCACGTGATAGTGTCGTGAACGTGACAGAGTCGTGATAGTGATAGTGTCGTGAAAAAGTCGTGATAGTTTCGTGACAGTTCCTTGTATCACGTTGCGACCCCCACGGTCGTTTCACTATGGTCACTTTATCGTCCTGACGATACAGGGGGAGCCGCACACTTCGTGCGCGGCGGGTCATACAACGTATGACAAACAGTTCCGTGATAGTGTCGTGATAGTTTCTATTTAGTTATAGTTTATATTAATGTGTATATCAATATTTCACCTAGCCATGAGTCTACGCGTCGGCGTACTGCGTGACGCGCAACTGCAAGCGAGAAGGCTATGGATAGAGCAACATAAATATAGTGTACATTAACATAGTTACAGTCTTACACAAAGGATCATTTGATTTATTGTTCTGTTCTTTTGTTATTGGAGCGACTGAAACTATTCATAAATTAAAGCTTAAGCTTTGGTATGTTTAGAGGTAGGGGTAAGTCCGGCTTCCATGTGAAGAGTGTCAATAACATTCATTTTGTGTCACGAGCAAGTCTGAATGATGAGCATCTCCCTCTTTTCACTTATTTCTGCCCATTTTGCCCGCTCAATACATCCTTCTCCCCTCCCCCTCTGTTAGGGGTGAGGGGTCGTTCACATATTACGTAATCAATATTTTAGCAATTTTTGGCATGAGTGGGTCAAGAAGTCGAAACTTGGTTTTTCTCATAGTTTCAAAGTTAATTGGGACAGTTACTTCCTATTTAACCACTAAGACATGTTCAAATACCCGGGAACACAAATCCCCTACATAGGGTCAAATTTAATTGACAAGGGTCAAATTTAATTGACGATATCAATTATTCGCAGCTCGGCGAGGCAAAGTAGCGCATTTCGTTCGCCGATTTAACATCTCACCGATCTATTGTCCAAAAGCATTATTGGATGCGCGGCCCAGTAACGCATCGCGCTACAAGGGTCAAATTTGTAGCGCGATGCGATTACTGGGCCGTGTAAGTCGGCGAGATGCGAAGGATTGACATCGTGAATCAGGGGTCCTGGGTCAAATCCCCTATGAATAGTTGCGCATTGTTCCTCATTCCTGGGCGTGGCCTGAGTGGGTCAAGAGGTCGAAACTCAGTTTTTCTGATGGTTTGGGACAGGTACTAACTTAATTAAACCATCTAAACACGTTCCTAATACCCGGGAACATAAATCCCCTACAGGGGTAAAGATTCTCAGTCTTGATTTGACCTGGATTCAGTGGCGTAACTAGTAACGAAGGACCCCGCTGTGCGGAGGGGGGGGGGGGGGGGGGGGCAATTTTAGGAGGGCGCCAAATTGTCGTTTGAATGTGGGACAATATCGATTATGTTCATAAATATTCGGCGGAATGACAGGCTGAGCGCCGCCCAGTAAGAAAAACTTAACTACGGTGACTAGCAAAACTGCGCGTTTTGCTCTAGAATGTAGAAACACACTTTTTTTAGAGATTTTACCGGCGTATCCTCTAAAATCATCTAATTTGTTCAATTTTAGTTGACATACGTTGCATGCCACTTTTCGCGCGCGAAGCGCGCGCCGCCGAAGAATACATGGTCAAAATCTCTGATATTTGCAGTAGATGAATCCATAAATTTGGAACATGGGTACATCGCAGTATTGGCCGTATTTGAGTGCTCGGAAGGCTCAGTTCGGTTTTCTAAGATGGATATAGCCGTAAGCTATGCCTAGGAGCCATCAAAAGTCGCATAAAATTACCCATGGAATGACCAGAAATGAACGAAAATGAACATTCTTCTCAAAGTGCTCCGAATGGTTTAAAATGGGTCGGAAAGTGTTAACATTGGTCCTAGGACCACTCAAACCAAGTTTGGGAATCACTGCATGTCTAGAACCGATGTTACCTATGTTCCAAAATGTTCCAATTTTGGGACAATAATCCTCCTGAGAATCCAGATTTTTGGAACATGGACACATCGAAGTATTGGCTGTATTTAAGTGCTGGGAAGCCTCAATTCGGTTTTCTAAGATGGATATAGGTAAAAACTAGGCCTAAGAGCCATCAAAACTCAAATAACATTACCCAGGTTCATGGAATGAACGAAAATGAACAAAAATGAATATTGTCCTAAAAATGCTCAGAACGGTTTAAAATTGGTCGGAAAGTGTTTATATTGGTCCTGGGACCACTCAAACCAAGTTTGGGAATCACTGCATGTCTAGAACCGATGTTACCTATGTTCCAAAATGTTCCAATTTTGGGACAATAATCCTCCTGAGAATCCAGATTTTTGGAACATGGGCACATCGAAGTATTGGCTGTATTTAAGTGCTGGGAAGCCTCAATTCGGTTTCTAAGATGGATATAGGTAAAGACTAGGCCTAAGAGCCATCAAAACTCAAATAACATTACCCAGGTTCATGGAATGAACGAAAATGAACAAAAATGAATATTGTCCTAAAAATGCTCAGAACGGTTTAAAATTGGTCGGAAAGTGTTTATATTGGTCCTATGACCACTCAAACCAAGTTTGGGAATCACTGCATGTCTAGAACCGATGTGACCTATGTTCCAAAATGTTCCAATTTTGGGACAATAATCCTCCTGAGAATCCAGATTTTTGGAACATGGGCACATCGAAGTATTGGCTGTATTTAAGTGCTGGGAAGCCTCAATTCGGTTTTCTAAGATGGATATAGGTAAAAACTAGGCCTAAGAGCCATCAAAACTCAAATAACATTACCCAGGTTCATGGAATGAACGAAAATGAACAAAAATTAATATTGTCCTAAAAATGCTCAGAACGGTTTAAAATTGGTCGGAAAGTGTTTATATTGGTCCTGGGACCACTCAAACCAAGTTTGGGAATCACTGCATGTCTAGAACCGATGTTACCTATGTTCCAAAATGTTCCAATTTTGGGACAATAATCCTCCTGAGAATCCAGATTTTTGGAACATGGGCACATCGAAGTATTGGCTGTATTTAAGTGCTGGGAAGCCTCAATTCGGTTTTCTAAGATGGATATAGGTAAAAACTAAGCCTAAGAGGCATCAAAACTCAAATAACATTACCCAGGTTCATGGAATGAACGAAAATGAACAAAAAATGAATATTGTCCTAAAAATGCTCAGAACGGTTTAAAATTGGTCGGAAAGTGTTTATATTGGTCCTGGGACCACTCAAACCAAGTTTGGGAATCACTGCATGTCTAGAACCGATGTTACCTATGTTCCAAAATGTTCCAATTTTGGGACAATAATCCTCCTGAGAATCCAGATTTTTGGAACGTGGGCACATCGAAGTATTGGCTGTATTTAAGTGCTGGGAAGCCTCAATTCGAATTTTCTAAGATGGATATAGGTAAAAACTAGGCCTAAGAGCCATCAAAACTCAAATAACATTACCCAGGTTCATGTAATGAACGAAAATGAACAAAAATGAATATTGTCCTAAAAATGCTCAGAACGGTTTAAAATTGGTCGGAAAGTGTTTATATTGGTCCTAGGACCACTCAAACCAAGTTTGGGAATCACTGCATGTCTAGAACCGATGTTACCTATGTTCCAAAATGTTCCAATTTTGGGACAATAATCCTCCTGAGAATCCTGATTTTTGGAACATGGGCACATCGAAGTATTGGCTGTATTTAAGTGCTGGGAAGCATTTATATCAAAATATTGGAGGATTATTAAAACAAAAATATTTGCCCAATAAATAATTTCTGTTTAATTGTACACAATTCTGAATGCAACTTTAAGACCCTGTTGGACGAAAATATTGACTCTTTGCCACCATTTGTTAACCATTCTGAGTGCTTTAAGGAAAATTTTCATGTTCGTTCTTCATTCCATAAACTTGGGTAATATTATTCGACTTTTGATGGCTCCTCTATAAGGCCTAGTTTTTTTATATCCATCTTAGAAAACCGAATTGAGGCTTCCCAGCACTTCGATGTCCCCATGTTCCAAAAATCTGGATGCTCAGGAGGATTATTGTGACAACATTGGTAACATCGGGTCTAGACATGAAGTGATTCCCAAACTTTCCGACCAATTTTAAACCGTTCTGAGCATTTTTAGGACAATATTCATTTTTTGTTCATTTTCGTTCATTCCATGAACCTGGGTAATGTTATTTGAGTTTTGATGCCTCTTAGGCTTAGTTTTTACCTATATCCATCTTAGAAAACCGAATTGAGGCTTCCCAGCACTTAAATACAGCCAATACTTCGATGTGCCCATGTTCCAAAAATCTGGATTCTCAGGAGGATTATTGTCCCAAAATTGGAACATTTTGGAACATTGGTAACATGCAGTGATTCCCAAACTTGGTTTGAGTGGTCCTAGGACCAATATAAACACTTTCCGACCAATTTTAAACCGTTCTGAGCATTTTTAGGACAATATTCATTTTTGTTCATTTTCGTTCATTACATGAACCTGGGTAATGTTATTTGAGTTTTGATGGCTCTTAGGCCTAGTTTTTACCTATATCCATCCTAGAAAACCGAATTGAGGCTTCCCAGCACTTAAATACAGCCAATACTTCGATGTGCCCATGTTCCAAAAATCTGGATTCTCAGGAGGATTATTGTCCCAAAATTGGAACATTTTGGAACATAGGTCACATCGGTTCTAGACATGCAGTGATTCCCAAACTTGGTTTGAGTGGTCATAGGACCAATATAAACACTTTCCGACCAATTTTAAACCGTTCTGAGCATTTTTAGGACAATATTCATTTTTGTTCATTTTCGTTCATTACATGAACCTGGGTAATGTTATTTGAGTTTTGATGGCTCTTAGGCCTAGTTTTTACCTATTTCCATCTTAGAAAACCGATTTGAGGCTTCCCAGCACTTAAATACAGCCAATACTTCGATGTGCCCATGTTCCAAAAATCTGGATTCTCAGGAGGATTATTGTCCCAAAATTGGAACATTTTGGAACATAGGTCACATCGGTTCTAGACATGCAGTGATTCCCAAACTTGGTTTGAGTGGTCATAGGACCAATATAAACACTTTCCGACCAATTTTAAACCGTTCTGAGCATTTTTAGGACAATATTCATTTTTGTTCATTTTCGTTCATTCCATGAACCTGGGTAATGTTATTTGAGTTTTGATGGCTCTTAGGCCTAGTTTTTACCTATATCCATCTTAGAAACCGAATTGAGGCTTCCCAGCACTTAAATACAGCCAATACTTCGATGTGCCCATGTTCCAAAAATCTGGATTCTCAGAAGGATTATTGTCCCAAAATTGGAACATTTTGGAACATAGGTAACATCGGTTCTAGACATGCAGTGATTCCCAAACTTGCTTTGGGTGGTCCTAGGACCAATATAAACACTTTCCGACCAATTTTAAACCGTTCTGAGCATTTTTAGGACAATATTAATTTTTGTTCATTTTCGTTCATTACATGAACCTGGGTAATGTTATTTGAGTTTTGATGGCTCTTAGGCCTAGTCTTTACCTATATCCATCTTAGAAACCGAATTGAGGCTTCCCAGCACTTAAATACAGCCAATACTTCGATGTGCCCATGTTCCAAAAATCTGGATTCTCAGGAGGATTATTGTCCCAAAATTGGAACATTTTGGAACATAGGTCACATCGGTTCTAGACATACAGTGATTCCCAAACTTGGTTTGAGTGGTCATAGGACCAATATAAACACTTTCCGACCAATTTTAAACCGTTTTGAGCATTTTTAGGACAATATTAATTTTTGTTCATTTTCGTTCATTCCATGAACCTGGGTAATGTTATTTGAGTTTTGATGGCTCTTAGGCCTAGTCTTTACCTATATCCATCTTAGAAAACCGAATTGAGGCTTCCCAGCACTTAAATACAGCCAATACTTCGATGTGTCCATGTTCCAAAAATCTGGATTCTCAGGAGGATTATTGTCCCAAAATTGGAACATTTTGGAACATAGGTAACATCGGTTCTAGACATGCAGTGATTCCCAAACTTGGTTTGAGTGGTCATAGGACCAATATAAACACTTTCCGACCAATTTTAAACCGTTCTGAGCATTTTTAGGACAATATTAATTTTTGTTCATTTTCGTTCATTCCATGAACCTGGGTAATGTTATTTGAGTTTTGATGGCTCTTAGGCCTAGTTTTTACCTATATCCATCATTTACAATTATTTTTGGCACTATTTAGAGCTTATTAGGGCAAATAAATGCATGGGACACTTTTGGGACAATTTTGGGACATGTTCCAAAAATGTTCCAAAAATGTTCCAAAAATCTGGATTCATCAACTCGATATTTGGATACGAAACATGTATCAAAATTTTAGGGAGGGGCGCTTTTTCAGCGGGCGCCAGCAGGCAACGTTGAGCTACTGCCTGGATTCCAGTAATTTTGGGATGGGCGTGGTCCCTGTGAGTGGCATGAGCGGGTCGAGAGGTCGAAACAGTGGCGTAACAAAGGGCCCCGCCGTGCGGGGGGCGTCAAATCGTCGTTTGAATGTGGGAAAATTTCAAAAACTTAACTCAAGTACTAGCAAAACTGCGCGTTTTGCTCTAGATATACACTTTTTTAAAGATTTTACCGGCGTATTCTCTAAAATCACCTAATTTGTTCAATTTTAGGGAGGGCACCAAAAGGGGAGGGGGCGCCAACAGGCAACGTTACGCCACTGGGTCAATACTCGGTTTTTTGTGATTGTTAGGGACAAGTACTTCCTATTTAACCCCAAAACATGTCCCCTACAGAAATCAAGGAGACTGCTTTCCTTGTATAAATGATTTTGACCATGTACTCTGGAATTTGTTTGTTTCAGTTACTTGCAGTTTGAGATTAACCCATATATATTTTAACCCATATATATTTTAGGACTAGGTGTTTGTCTCACTGTGTAGTGTGTGTCATTTTAAATTAAAATAGCTTTGAAATATATTTTTTCTGTTTAAGATTTGAGTAGAGTTCATTGGTGCAGGCCACTCGAATGATTGACGAGACCTAATCAAGTACCTAAATTTAACGATATCCTCAAATTGAAAAGAACATGTCCAGACTACACTGTCCACATAGACTATTACAACCAACGACCTACCCAGTTGAAATTTGGTGGCAAGTTTGAGATTGTCGTGAATTCTACAAATTCGTCACAGAAACGCGCGTGCTCGGACTCAGGCATTTCAAAAAAAGCGCCAAACACCGATTAGGACGTAAATTTTGCAAAATCCTGCTAGTCGAAAAAGAGGCAACGTCCGCAGTGTACGTTGGCAAAACAAAGTACATTCAACGGTCATTACATGCCACTTCTTGAGATACATGATGGGGAATAAACAAAGTAAATTATAACTTTATAGTTTACTGCAGTATGAAGTAGAGCTGAAAGAAAAATGCGGTATCAAATAGGACACCAAGTAGAGCTGTTCTCTTACATGAACTCCAGAATCAAGTTAACTTGTATTGTTTTGTCTGGGACTAATATCGCAATGACAAGAGACACTTATCAAGCCAAGAACAAAATACATATCAATCACACGATTTCGCTAATTTGTTTTCTCACCACATCTCTTCTACTTGACTGTTTCGAGACTCGTAGTAGTGCGTTTTATGTTACAAAACTTTTATAAATTTCATGTAACATTCAATATTTATAACAAATAACAATAATATATTATGTAAGATACAATTTACAAAAACAATGCGTGTAATATGTCATTATATGTGATAACTTCGTCAGTTTGAAGATCATTCCCAAACTTAAGTTTAAAGCATTTAACTGTTGTTCTATTACTTGAGAAAGATCTAATTCTCAGAGTTACAGTATTCTATCTACTACAGGAGTATCTCCCTACTAAAATAGATACTTCAAAAAGATGTACACGCTAAATTAGGCCTGCCCAAAATACAAAATATGTAATTTGAAAACGATAAAAATTGTCTGAAAAAGAAGCTATCTTGAGTGTCCTGGTTGGAGTTTGGTTACTGAGTAACAAGTAACCATGGTAACTAATGCTCTGCTTGAAGGTGAGACCGGTAGTAAGATATCTCTTCGTCTGGGAGCTGGCTCTTGTCTAAGTCGTCGAAGTAAGCGTGGTTTATAGCTCGTTTAGCGCTAATCCTATTAGCTGGCTGGTACTCCAACATTGCCTGAACATTTGTTACTTACAATAACTAACAATGAACATTGCCTGAACATTTGTTACTTACAATAACTAACAATGAACATTGCCTGAACATTTGTTACTTACAATAACTTACAGTCAACATAACATGAACTTTAGTTACTTACAATAACTAACAATGAACATTGCCTGAACATCTGTTACTTACAATAACTAACAATGAACATTGCCTGAACATTTGTTACTTACAATAACTTACAGTCAACATAACATGAACTTTAGTTACTTACAAGAACTAACAATGAACATACCTCGAGAAGGTCCAGTCCTTGTTCGTCCAGACGTGGACAGGCGTTCTTCAGGGCGGAAATGGGCCAGCTCGGGAACGTAGGTTTGTAGTCGGGCAGTTCAGTGACTCCTGGCCAGGTCAACTCGTTAGGAGTTCCCTTAGTTCTGGGGGAGAATATTACAGTTGGTTATAAATTACAGTAACCTAGTAACCAGGTAGTAACCTAGTAACCAGCTAGTAAGCTAGAAATTACAGCAGGTTATAAATATAAAATAAATACGTTTATATTAATATTTGATCTACATCAAGCAAACAGTCTAACTAATAAATAAGCAAACAGTCACCTGAAAATTCTGAAGAGTTGGTCGATTTCAGAGTCTCCGTGGAAAAGAGGCCGTTTGTTGGCCATCTCTCCGAATATACATCCCACACTCCACATATCGACCGGACAGCTGTACCTCAACTGTCCTAACAATATCTCCGGGGATCTGTACCACAACGTAACTACCTGAGAAACACAATGTCACTACTTACTACCTGTCACTACCTGAGAAACACAATGTCATTACTCACTACCTGTCACTACCTGAGAAACACAATGTCATTACTCACTATCTGAAATAACCTTCTTACAACTTACCAGCTAGTAACCAAGTAACCAGCTAGTAACCAAGTGACCAGCTAGTAACCAAGAAATCAGCTAGTAACCAAGTAACCAGCTAGTAACCAAGTGACCAGCTTGTAACCAAGTAACCAGTTAGTAACCAGCTAGTAACCAAGAAATCAGCTAGTAACTTAGTAACCAGCTAGTAACCAAGTAACCAGCTAGTAACCAAGTAACCAGCTAGTAACCAAGTAACCAGCTAGTAACCAAGTAACCAGCTAATAACCTAGTAACCAAGTAACCAGCTAGTAACCAAGTAACCAAGTGACCAGATACTAATACTACTATAAATACCTCGTGGGTGTAGGCTCTAACTGGAACACCAAACGCCCTAGCCAAACCGAAATCAGCAACTTTGAGGATTCCTTTCTTGTCTATGAGCAGGTTGTGAGGTTTGAGATCTCTGTGTAGCACTCTGTGACTGTGACAGTACTTGATAGCCAGTAGTATCTGATACGTGTAACTCTGAAATGTGTTAAAGTCAGTATTTGATTATGTGTTACACGTGCTACAGGTGACTGGTGAGGTGTACTTCCCCCCGCCCCCCCCCCCCCCCTGTTTGTTCCCCCCCTCTCCTGTTTGTTCGTTTTGAGAGTTTTTCTGCGATTGAGGCTGATTTACTAATCGCTGTCACGTAAAATCTGGATACAAATAAATATTTAGCTTGTATTTAGGAAGTCAAATATAACCTCAATTTCTCTAAAACTGCAAGTAATTTATAATTGCTAAGAGCATTCGAATGTTTGTGTAGAATAAAATTGGGATCATAGGACGAATTCACAAAACATGCCTGCAACAAACGGGAAACTATCAGGATTTAGAAATTCCACTGCATTTTCTAACTAAGACTAAAATATAGTGTCATAGTATACAGTACAGTACCCCCTCCGCCGCCCCGGCCCCAGTATAGATGTTGATACTGAAAGACAAACCTTGAGAAGCTTAGCGTCCCCCCCCCCCAGTTTCGATGTTGATACTGAAAGACAAACCTTGAGAAGTTTAGCGTCCATCTGTTGGTCACGTGGGATGGTGTCTATATACTTCTTGAGATCCATGGTCAGGAACTCGAACACGAGGTACAGCACATTGTTCTCGTTCACTACCTCCAGTAACCTGCACAGTAACCAGGTAGTAACCAGGTAGTAACCTAGTAACCAGCTAGTAACCTAGTAACCAGAACACGAGGTACAGCACATTGTTCTCGTTCACTACCTCCAGTAACCTGCACAGTAACCAGGTAGTAACCAGCTAGTAACCTAGTAACCAGCTAGTAACCTAGTAACCAGAACACGAGGTACAGCACATTGTTCTCGTTCACTACCTCCAGTAACCTGCACAGTAACCAGGTAGTAACCAGCTAGTAACCTAGTAACCAGCTAGTAACCTAGTAACCAGAACACGAGGTACAGCACATTGTTCTCGTTCACTACCTCCAGTAACCTGCACAGTAACCAGGTAGTAACCAGCTAGTAACCTAGTAACCAGCTAGTAACCTAGTAACCAGAACACGAGGTACAGCACATTGTTCTCGTTCACTACCTCCAGTAACCTGCGCAGTAACCAGGTAGTAACCAGCTAGTAACCTAGTAACCAGCTAGTAACCTAGTAACCAGAACACGAGGTACAGCACATTGTTCTCGTTCACTACCTCCAGTAACCTGCACAGTAACCAGGTAGTAACCAGCTAGTAACCTAGTAACCAGCTAGTAACCTAGTAACCAGAACACGAGGTACAGCACATTGTTCTCGTTCACTACCTCTAGTAACCTGCACAGATATACTCCTCATTTTCCACCGGGCTAGACCTCCTTAGCTCCCTTAACTAGTGGCACTTAGAATTATAGTAATAGTAATTGTACTATGTTTACAGTCTAACAGGTACCCCTCCTCATTTAACCCTCAATTAAGTTTCCCATCATTCGGCTGAGTCGACCGAGGAGATCGCATAGTTCCAATTGATCCTTAGCTCTTACTCCCTAGACTGAACCTTCTGCGCAGAAGGCGGATGCTCTAATTACCACATAGCCTAGTGATGATACAATGTAATGACAATCAAATTTACTCCAGTAGCAGAGACCTTGGGAAGTATAAAAGACACTGAACTACACTACTAGAGTACAGTAAAAGACAGCAGTAGTAAGTTAGTTAGTAGTACCCGACAATGTTGCAGTGTTTGAGTTCCTTTAACATTGAGATCTCTCGTATAGCTGTAGAAGGAACACCTTCATCATCAGCTTGTAACCTAGGAAACAATATGTTTCAGTGAAACGGATATTAAAATTAATGTTCTTACAATTCATAGACCTGGCTAAAACGACACAATAAAGCAATAAATATATAATACATCTGCAATCTGCATTTCACTGTAGTAGCAGAGTGTAGTAACTACAACCTGCTACTCTAGTATTCGGTATAAAGACAAGGTTAGTGTCTAAATACAGCTGATCACTAATCGTTACCTGATTTTCTTAAGAGCGACAGTAGTCCCTGTTGGTTTATTACCTGATTTTCTTAAGAGCGACAGTAGTCCCTGTTGGTTTATTACCTGATTTTCTTAAGAGCGACAGTAGTCCCTGTTGGTTTATTACCTGATTTTCTTAAGAGCGACAGTAGTCCCTGTTGGTTTATTACCTGATTTTCTTAAGAGCGACAGTAGTCCCTGTTGGTTTATTACCTGATTTTCTTAAGAGCGACAGTAGTCCCTGTTGGTTTATTACCTGATTTTCTTAAGAGCGACAGTAGTCCCTGTTGGTTTATTACCTGATTTTCTTAAGAGCGACAGTAGTCCCTGTTGGTTTATTACCTGATTTTCTTAAGAGCGACAGTAGTCCCTGTTGGTTTATTACCTGATTTTCTTAAGAGCGACAGTAGTCCCTGTTGGTTTATGTTCTCCTTTATAAACTACGCCGTATGTACCCTCACCCACTTTCTCTATCTTACGGTAACTTTCCATACCTACTAAATAATAATCATTCATAGTAAGAATTATACACAACTGTTTTAGTTCACTCAAGAAATACAATATAAATCAATTGAATGATGGTTGATGGATGTTTTATGATTGAGTCAAAAGATATAAAAAAATTAGTCCAAAGCTGAATGAAATTTGTGGATTTTTGCAATGATGTACAATCAAAATTAAGGCAAACAATTAATAATCACACGTCACAGAACAACAATCTCAATGAAATGATATCAAAAAAGCATTAGAAACACCCGAACAAAATAACTGTTTGGGTTCTCTACAAAAAGCTGAAGATAAAACCTTTGTTTGCACAGGTATTTGAACACTTAGGACTGGAAGCCGAAAAAGCTCACAAAATAAAGTTAACTTTTTTGAACATTGGATAAAAAAATCAACATCAAAAGATTGCCCGCTTATGGGGTCTGCATGAGCTTGAGCGGAGTAACCTGATTCTACAGTTTCAAGAGTGCGCCTATCTAAAACTTTTACCACTCCATTGACAGACTGGAGAATGAGGCTTCCTCCCTCTCTGCTCACTTCAACACTAAATATGTCTCTGAATCTAGTATCAACTACTGACACTATCTCTGAGAATTTCCGTTTGTCTAGTAAATTTAGCTTTCCATCCTTACCTGCTAAAACACAGGAAAATTCGTCCCTCTCAACAAAGCAAGAAGATTTTGATGAGTGTTTAACAAAACTGGAACAAGGAGACGGTATTTCATGGGACACTAAAGCTGGCCCCTCTTTTCGCACGTCCCATATTTTCATGTTACGTCCAGAAGTGAGCAACAAGTCAGGTCCATGCTCACTACTCCTTAAGCAACACAACGAGGAGGATGAGCAGGTTTCGTATGAGATTTGTCCTAAAAACACATTGACCACTCTGATAGAGCGTTTATTGATGAATGAGACTGTGGATTGACATGACCTGCTCCATGAGAAGTCATCGACTTTGAAACTTTTAGTTAGATTAAAGTCAGAGAAATTGGGCTCTGTAATTTGAGTATAACAGGGATTATAATTAACTTGGAATGAATTTCTTTTAAGTAATCCGACAAAATGTTCTGACACATTGAAAGATGATTTAGATGCTTGTGAAAACGTATGATCCAACTCTGTAACACTACCTTTAGTGTATTGAAGTACTTTAGACCAAAGCTCCTCGACAATGAGTGAGTTATCTGGTTTTGTGGACACTCTGTGTAATTCTTTAAACCAATATCGGAATTTTCCTTGACGATCGAACTTTACATCTTCTAGCTGAATAGCTTTAATTGATGAACCGAGAATGGGCATTTCACTACAGATAAGCTCAATCTCATTGACTGTATCATTAATTTTCTTTACTTTCTTTTCTTTGAGTTGATGTAAAAACCACAATTGCAAGGTAGACCATTGTACAGGGAACTGTTCGATTGATTCCATTGATATTTTCCTAGACGAAGGTATCAACCACACCGAACTAATCAAGGAATTATTAATTATCAAGGAATCTAGTTTAGGAACAAATTTAGTCACAATTCTGTTAAAGAGTACCACCGGCTGTCTAAGGAGCTGGGGTAATTTGTAATAAAAAAGTAAAGTAAAGTAAAGTAAAGTAAAATGTATGACATCACATCATCATACATGTCTACAAAATATCATCGCACTATGTGAACAAATATATAATGCATATTTCCCCACAAACATTAAAAGGACAATGTAGATAATAAGAATCATAGTACAGTGCACTACAAGTGTACTAAAGGCTAACATTAGAATATCAAGAATAAAATAATTCTGCTTTACAAGGGCCAGGGCCTGATGGCACTTCAAGATCAATGCCTGATGGCGCTTTACTAGTATGGTGGGTCTCGAACCCCCTATCTTCGAATTATGAGTCACTTCAAGCAACGACTAGGATTTATCCCCTTTTACCTCATTCCATCACATAAATCATGACTGTTGACATGGTTCTTTGTATAACACCTACATTACTCAAGGTATAAAAGAAGTTAAAAACCAGTGATAACACAACTGATGGCTGCCAGACTTTGGGTAAGGAGTGATGACCACCATATACGTTTGGAACGAACAGATCAAAGCATGTATCGCTAAGGCAAATCGTATGATTTGTTGGATTGTAAGGAATTTAGTTATTAGAGAAAAGGTTGTTATGATTGCTATATAGAAAGCTTTAATAAGACCTCATCTTGAGTATTGTTTCCAATTGTAGAATCCACCTGCGGCTCATGGAAGTTGGGGACTGTTTTGGAGCTGGAGAGCGTCAAGAGGCGGTTTACCCGTCTGATTGATGAGGTGGGTACTCTTTTCTACAGCCGTAGATTGGAAATCCTCAATTTGACAACGCTGGCAGAGCGGCGAATACGTGGGGACCTCATAGAAGCTTTTAAAGTAACAATTAGATTAACTGATTATGGATCGGGGATGTTTAGAACTGGCAGATCCGGTCTTAATCTTGTTTCAAGCAATAGATGTAGTAGAAGTTTAACTAAAATAAAGTATATCCAGAAGTCTTTTCTCCCGGAGCGAGTTATTCCATATTGGAACAAACTCCCTCTGGACGTCAAGAACACTGTGACAGTTTTAGGTTTTAAAATTAAATTGGAAGGATTTTCTCAAAAAAATAGTCTTTTCTCAAAAGTATTACAAATGACTGCTTTTATTGGAATATTTCTAATAAAGTTTTAGTAAGAATGTGAAAACTGGCCACGGGCCTAAATATTACATATCAATCAATTACAATTCATTAATATTACCAATATTAAAAACTATCGAAAATATTCAAGAAAGTATTCTCTAGCCAAAGGGCTCAATATTTAAATCTAAATCTTCAATATTGTCTGGTTTATATCGCAACTTGGGCCCTCTGTCCCCCCTTATCGAAATAACCGTTGTCTTTAATACCTCAAAGCGCAAGCGCTTTCTAAGAATTGAGGGAGCCAGTTATGTCAGTAATAAAGAAAAACATAATATAACAATTATCTTCGGTTCCATCCTTGTGTTATGTGGTAAAGAAGCGTTTATAAATCTTTATTCCACTGGGAAGTTCAACACCCAACCAATCAGACTGTCTTTGTTATCACTGTACAAATAAAGTAATGCGTCATCAGGAATTTAAAGCACACCGGAAGTTATTAAACCACCTCATTAATTGTGCAAAACATAAGTATCACGGGGGAAAGATTGCTGAATGTATTGGTGACAGCAAGAAAACTTGGCAGATAATTAACGAATTACGTGGTAAGAAGAGACGTCAGACGAAACCTAACTTTATTATTGATAATGAGCGTGTAACCAATCGTCGTGTAATTGCAAATGAGTTCAACAAGTACTTTGCTTCCATTGCATCTAATCTTAATGAAGTGTATTCTCATGACTATTTAAGAATAAATGATTTACCAACATTTACTGACTACCTCCCGAAATCCATCACATCCAGTATTTATCTTAAAGACTGTGACAGTGCTGAAATGATAGAGACCATAAACGAATTAAAAAATGGTAAATCAAGCGACATACCTATTCATGTAATTAAGAAGTCGTGTCAAGTAATTGCACCGTATTTAGTGAAGTATTTCAATAGATGCATACAAGAAGGCCTATTTCCTGAAGAACTTAAGACAGGGAGAATTAGTCCGATTTACAAAAAGGAAGATGAACAGCTTTTAGGAAATTATAGACCCGTATCGACACTACCTGTTTTTGGGAAAATACTAGAAAAACTGATATATGCTAGGTTGTATAGTTTCTGAACCTCTAAGGGAATAATTCATGAAAACCAATTTGGTTTCAGAAAAGGGCATTCCACTAGTCATGCACTTAATTATTCTGTAGAACATATTGAATCGTTAACTAGCAAAAAGCAGCACGTACTAGGTGTCTTCGTAGATCTTTCTAAAGCCTTTGATACCCTAGACCACTCTAAGCTAATAACAAAATTAAATAACTATGGTATCCGAGGAAATGCTCTAAATCTTATCTCTAGTTATTTATCTAATAGAAAACAATTTGTGGACGTTCTTGATGTAAAATCTGATGAATTACCTGTAGAATTTGGAGTCCCCCAAGGGAGTGTGCTCGGACCTCTACTGTTCATACTGTACATAAATGATATTTGTAATATAACAAGTCTAGGTAAATTTGTTCTATTTGCTGACGACACTAATATATTTGTTGCAGCCGACTCAAAGGATAAGGTATATGACATGGCTAACAAAATACTGCAGGCTGTTAATAATTACATGATAGTAAACCTACTACACATTAATGTAAAAAAGTGCTGTTACATGTACTTCTCTCCAAATAAACGTAACAATAATGAATTAGACGCCGATATAGATAGCTATTACCTATCCATGAATAACAGGGTAATCAAGCGTGTTAGTCAAACTAAATTCCTTGGAGTTATTATTGATGACAAATTAAGTTGGAAACCACACATACAATCTCTTAACAAAAAACTAAGCAGTGCTTGTGGACGTATCTACCGTATTAAGAAATGCTTACCAGAATCACTATATAAACAAATTTACCATTCTCTCTTTGAATCACATCTCGGTTTTGCTATTTCTGTGTGGGGAGGTATTCCTAATATCCAGTTAAAACCACTATTTATTACTCAGAAGAAATGTATAAGAATTCTATTCGGAGACCATAAAAGGTATGTAGACAAATTCAGAACATGTGCTAGAGTTAGACCGTTCGGCTCCCAACGTTTGGGTTGCGATTTTTATGTTAAGGAGTCTACCAAACCTCTATTTGCAAAACATAAATTACTAGCTGTAGAGAACCTATATAGACTACGTTGCCTAATGGAATTTTTTAAGATAATTAAGACAAGAGTACCAATTTCAATGTTCTCTTTGTTCACCATATCTCATAGGAAAGACAATATGTTAATCACACCTTCTCCAACTAAACAATTCATCTATAAATCAGCGTGGCTGTGGAATGAGTTTTGTAAAATTGGCTCATTTAATTTTAATTCCTCTTGTTCTTCTGTTAAGAATAAATTACAAAAGTCATTGATGAATGCCCAAAACAGGTATGGTGCTGAATGGAATGACAAAAATTTCACTGAATTCTAAGTTAAACACAATATAATCCAGGTATCGGCAGGCGCTGCCGCCAAACGACATTATCATGCATATACTTCTTTATTTTCAGCAGCTAGTATGTTAGCGCGCATAACAAGGCGCGCTAGCATTTTGGCGCCATTCTAGGTTTCACTGATTTCACAATACACAATACACAATATGTCCAATTTGATTCTAATTGTTGCTCCTAATCTGATAATTCTAATGACAGTGACTGCTCCCTATTAACCAACCGACCAACATTTTCGGTCGAACCCTAAAATTACTAATACCAAATTTAAACCCCACATATGCGTGTATAGTCTCCAAATCTTCTCTCTGCTCTCGGACTTTGTTCTTTTGAATAGAACTGTTTGTATACTTTAACAAATAGTGATTTTAACTTTGAGATAAACTGCTAGATTATTATATTTTTGTACCAATGTTCACCTAACTTAACGTCTCTCACTGACACCATCACCTGGCAACCAATTTTAAAGTATAATTTATTAACGATCTGACTACAGACTGGCGGTCAACGTTCCCCGTTTAGTAGCTTAACGGAGGGGGTAATCAGGGCACGTGTTAATGAAAAATGTACGTGTCCTTCCACAATCCCCTCTGTTGGGTCACACGATATTGGGAACTGAGATCGCTATCGTGTAACTAGAAGCAGTATATGCAAAGTAACTTAGGTGATAGGTGATAGGCAATATGAAATTACACATCTTACTTTAACTTTATCCCGTCACCCATGGACTTATCAATTAACGGCTGGTGGTGGTGTCATCGTTTGTCGTACTCAAAACGTTTCGCGGTTGCGAATGCCGGCCCATCGAGGAAAATCTTTTTACTTTGTATTTTAACCATTATAAAGTGTGATTAGTCGGATATAGTACTGAGTTCAAACAGTCCCCGAAACGAAAAAGCAAACATTTGATTTTTGTTTCGGCGACTGAATCGTTGATGGGCCGGCAAATATTTGTTGTCGAGTAGTGTTGAATACTCATATTAACATGATTATTGATTTAATTTAGGAATTGTATATAAATATCTTTGACCAAGTTTAATTGTTAATGAGAATGCACCCCAGCACTGGGCGCGCGCGGCGGCTTTGATGTTAGCGGCTACAAGCTTGAAGCTAGGCAGCTGCAGAAAAAATGCCGCTTGCGTTCAGTGTGGGGCTTTTCGTTTTTGATTTTACAAATGACAAAGCAACTTTTAATGGTTAATAATGAAATTATCGGATATTTATAATTCAATATGTATTGATTCTTCTGTGGAAAATAAAAATTGTATTTTACTTAAAAATAGGATAATGTTTTTGACGCGCTTGTTTCGGCAGTCGCGCGCTACTGCAAGCGAGAGGGCTCTGGTTAGAGCAACGCAGTTTGTAAGTTAAATTTTTAGTCAACTTTTATTCTGATAGACATTCAAAACGTTAAAATATTTTTTCTGCATACGATGACTAATAAACTGGGACCAAACTTGTTATGTAAAGGATCGTGGACTACGGGCTTGCTGTTAATGGACTAGCCCGGCACGCGCTACTTTGTAGCATGGCACTCCCATTACCAGCAAACCTTACTGGCTGGCCGTGTTACTAAAGGTGGTTTTACTTAATGCTTGGAGGACTTCGCCGCTTCGACGCGCCGCGCGAACTAGCATTCTTGCTTCGCATCGTCGACGATCGTTGCTCTGCTTCGCAGAGCAACGATCTCGACGGATTGACATCGTCAATCAACTTAATGCTTAAACAGATGGCTTGAGCTCGCGCGCGACATTAGGTGATTTGCACGCATGGCAAATTCCAATTTTCAAGCCGCCAGCACGTGACACAATTCAGCCAATCAAAGGACAGGAATCCGCAAAATTAAAGTTGCAACTTTTGATTTGTAGGTTTACAACCTACCAGGACGCGCGCGGGTCGACGGTCCATGGAACAGATATTTTACGAGTATCACCCGTTAACTTTTGATCGGCCCAAAATAAGACTATTCTGAAGATTTTGAGATAACTTAAAATCTACAATGTACAATATCCTTAATTTTCCTCCTGGGGAGGAAACGTTATTTTTACACGGTGACAATTTTGCAAAAAACCGGAAGTCTTTATTTCTTTTACTTTCCAAGTTAGGCCCCAGCCAATAAGATTTCCTGGGCTTGCTTCGGGCCATTAATTCTAGAAGAAAGCGCGGCGCGCGTCACTTCGAAAAAATTTAGACGAGTACCATTGTATCACGTGGTGACCCCCACGGACGCTACAGGGGGAGCCGCGCACTTCGTGCGCGGCGGGTCATACAACGTATGACAAGAGTAACATCCGTCAAACTGTTTTTAGCTTTTTGAATTTGTTGATTTCTTGACTCACCCTGGCGCGCGCAGATGGGACCTCCTTTGGACGTTTTTATTGCTTATTCTGATAGGAAACGTTTTGTAGCCGAATGAAGATAACAAATTTTTATTTGAGTTATTAATTATGATACAATGTGATTGCAAATTAATTGGCAAACATTACTGTAAAAGATTCATAAAAATTGTTAGAATTTTAAAGTTAATATAATTAAAAGACTCCGCACATAACCAACTTTTTAAACAAATACGCGTCAAAGATTAGTAGTTCAATTGCGAATATCATATTTTGTTAAAAATTTTGTTTGCTTTTTGACCTTATACTCCGATAGCCGAATATCTTATCTACAATACAATATAATTTTTATGTACACATTAACCTAATTTAAAAAATGAGTGAAGCTAGAACGAAAAAGATGTTGCGACGATAAGTTCTAGTTTTAGTAGCGCACTAGAATACGTCAATATGCAATAATACCCTCTTGAAACAATATTTGTGACTGCGGGATCGGAGTTCACAAAATATTCACATTTAAAGTTTATTCCTGGCAGTGCAGAGGCCGCGCAAACTAGCATTTTTGCTTCGCACCGACGAGCAACGATCTGGAATAGCAACGATTTGGAAGGGTTGACATCGTCAATCAATGCAGAGCCGATTTGTTTATAAGTTCCATTTTGATCTTAGCTCCTTTTTGTCATTTGAACCTCTAAGTTTAGTTTATTTCGTAGCACTTGCCTCGGGCAAGTTCGAAGGAATTTAGACTAGTAACATCCGTCAAGTCAAATATTAAAAGTTTAAATAACAAACAAGACCAAAACTACATAGGTATCGACCTGGCCAAGATATTGACATCGAAAGCTGCAAGCTTATTATTATAACTAATGATGAAAGAAAATATTCTACCAATTTATAAAGATTTTACTGAAACTTCAACATTCTTGACCTCAAATTTATGCTTGTGTTTCGGGTTTTAACTTTGATCAAATATTTTTTAAATTAAGATTTATGATATGATTGACGCGTATCTAAAGTAATTATTATTAACGTTACCATGGTTACTGTCCGAATAAAATAAGAGTTCAATTAAGTAATTGTAATGACTCTTCATACGATTGGTTAATGATCATTAATAAAGTCTCCACAACTAAAATTCACGGTAATTTCTGCAAAGAACTCGTCTTATGTCTCTTCTCAACCCCTGACTCCTGCATACTATTATAAGAGGAAAAAGAAGAGAGTAAAGAAGAGGGAGAGTTGAAATAGAGACCCCAATCAGTGGACAAAGGTAACTTTTAGTAATCATTATCTGAAGATCAGGTATTGGGTACGCAAACAACACACACCAAGTGACCGTCATAGTTCCGTTGCAAAGGAAGAAGAGAACGGAGAGGATTAAAACTGTGGTGGTCACGTGATTCCAATCTATAAAACGAGGTGTGTCTGTGTTGTCATGGTTACGGTTTTTATACCAGACGCTGAGGACTAGGACTATTGTACAGATTAAAACGACAGTGACAGGAAGTATATAGTAGAAAAGGAGGCACAGCAGTTTTATGTTGTCTCTGAGATGGTGCTGAAGATTCTTGTTCATCGCTAGGAGACTGTCGCCAGGGAACGAGAACTCTGCCAGAGGAAGTGCCATGTCCTCCCAAAACTTCTCCTGATCATCAAACTGGACGCTGTGTAGAAAGTAGTACACATCCACAGCTGATAAGGAGAGGAGGAGAGATATGTAGCTTATCATTATCACGTGTAGAATTAGCAGATTCGGCTGGTAGAACGGGGTCACGATCCTTATCGTTCTGAGAAGAGACAGAATCACATTGAAATGAATAGAGCAGCAGTACGCAAACAATCCGAACAGTCTGTAGGTGAGGTTGAGGTTCCAAAGAGTTGGAATCCCTATTTTACTGTATTTGAAGTACAGTATCTCCGCCACGGAAGGGAGAACGTGTCCCAGTGCTGCCACGATGTCCGCCAGTGCGATCAGAACAAAGAGCCGGTTCGTCAGTTTCTGACAGTGTTTGAGGTAGTGCACTATCAGAATGGAGTTTAAGATGAGAACCAGCAGACCGAGCACACAGTTCAGAGGGTCTACACTGCAGAAAGTTCTGTAAAGAATCTCACGCCCCGGATATTCGGCTTCTCCTGCCATCTGGTGGGAATATATCAGATAAACCACGCAGTGCAATATATAAATTGGTAAAACACCCTTAGATGCACAACAGCTAAATAAAGTTTAACAAAGCCTGCTTTATTTTACTTATAAATTTTACTTCAGAAACTTATGTTGTTATAGATTTATTAGTGCCACGTCGGACCTTTAGTAAAAAGAGTAAGTGAAGCTTGATCAAAATTGTGCAGTTGTTTTTGTCTGTTATCTTTACTGTGTTTACTTAACGTTACCATGGTTACTGTGTTAATCATACCATCTGGCAGCAAGATCATATTATTATAATGCAAGGAAATATATAATAAAGTGTACAAGTCTACTACTAGGTATCGACCCGAACGCAACCCAAAGAGATTTGTACAGCATGTGATTGATGTAATCAATCGAAACTTATTACAATTCGTGAGCCGTGAATGAATGGGAAAAGCGAGCGACCGATTTCATTCTTGGTATCATTTTGAATTTGCAGACGGTCAATCAAATTAATATCATTTCCTTTTGTTTGGGAAAGAGAGACACTGGCAGCGGTCCACATCATGGGTAGGGTCAAATAAAACTATTATAAAAGTACTTACTTGATACTTGATAAGGTCTCCTCAATCATTCGAGTGGCCTGCACCAAGGAATTGCCGCTTATGTCGTATCATCTCTCTCCAGTGCTTGCGATTTCCTGCCAACTCACGGACCTTATCAAATACAATGTCTGAATCTCCTGTAAATGTTACTGCGTCTTCCAGGACACAGGTTCGCCAATTCTTTCTTGGCCGCCCACGTGATCTTCGGCCGTGAGCAGGTGTCCAATCAAGTAGATACTTTGGTAGCCTGGTGTCCGGCATTCTAGAAACATGTCCAAACCAGCGTAGACGGTTGGCACTGATGTAGGTTATAACCGGGTTTATTCTTGCCCGCTCCAACACTTGAACATTGCTCGTCCGGTGGAACCACTTAATTCGAAGGATTCTCCTCAAACAGTTTTGATGGAAAACTTCGAAGCGATGTAGTTGCTTTGAAGTAGTGTTCCAGACTTCGCTTCCATAAAGTAATATTGTTAGAACCGCTGCAACATATATCCGTATTTTGGTGTTAGTTTGGATATTGCGATTCTTCCAAATATTACCGAGCTGATTGAATGCTCCTGAGGCTTTCTGGATCCGTGCAGACAAGTCCCGGTTAATAGTACCATCACTTGATATAATCGACCCAAGGTAAGTGAAGTTGCTGACTTGCTGGATAGCCGTGTCTCCTACTGTAATGTCCACCGTTGATGCTTCAGTATACGGCCTCTGTGATGTATTCTTGCCGATGGCCATAACCTCTGTTTTATTATAAAAGTGTACAAGTCAAATGCCCTACTACGTTTTATCGATAGTAAATCGTACGAAGTAAATCATACCCAACAATTAAACACACACGAATGAGACTCAAGCAACAGATTGATAAAACATTGATATCAAATTTCAAATATTTTTTGCGTGTTCGGGAAAATTCTTCAGAAAAGTAATGTTACGTTGTAGTGAATGTACACTATTGTAGGCGTATTTATATTGGGTCTACTCTATAGTCTATAGTCTATAGGTTATAAAGCACTGGATACTGAGCTCAAATAACAGAATAATAATATTTGTTAAAGTATACTAGGTTATATACGATAAAAAACGGTTATGAGGTTATTATGAGTTAATGTCATTACATAATATGTATGTAATTTATACAGATATATATATATATAACAGCATGTCTATAAAATATCTTTTAGATACTACATAATTAAATCTCGGGTTGATATTTTGTTAGACCAGATCTTGATTTCCCGAAATTAGATAGAACCGCTAACAATGAAATGAAATGGAGTATTTATATCCCGCTCATATGATTGTATGCTCAAAATTAAAACAGAAGGGACTAAAATAAGGCACTCAAATCTCTTCTGGTTTTTTACTAAAAAGTGATAACTATAAAACTACGATTTATATTTAGAGCAGTAAGGATCGTAGTTTCCTCACATCTTCAATGGCAAATTGAAAGAGACGCTGCTTATTAAAAGCTTCAGTGTTTATACAGAAAAGATATGGAACCCACTGTATAGCTATATACCATTGCAGCGGAGGGGGTTTCAGTGTTTTCAGGATCAAACGGTTAATGAGGATCTTAATAAATTAGTAAAGGGGGATTCATCCTTGGAGAACCCGGCGAATGTCCTTGTTGTACGGCAGTGTTAAACAAGAAACTGAAACCGAGGGGTTCCGTTCAGGCCCTTCACACTTTGTTTCTGTCTAGTTCTAATGTACCGTCACAATAGTGACTTTAAATATATTTAAAACAAAAATTTCGAATTTGAAATTTTGGAAATTCTCTCCAGTCCTGTTGATGAGATTATAAATTTTAATTACAATTTTTTCTGATCGCTTTCCAGTGGCTCTACAGCGATTGAGCTCTTTATTAGTCATTATAGGGTTATTTGTATTTTAAGGCACAGGCTGTGCCCATACCACACATATAAGTGTAATGTTAGCGATAATACGAGCAGTAAACTAGATAAGATTAATTAGTAGAAGAGAAACTCGTTAAAACGTTCCATGAACTCTTCTTAAACATAATATAACGCTAATATAACCCTATATAAGTATAACGTGGTCTGCATTAAAAATATTTTGATAATTCCGGCTAACTCATTATTTCTGGGATGATGATCTCGTTTGTTGTAATTGTTATCACCTGTGCAGCTGTAGAGGCTGCTGACATTGAACCAACTCAGGACCATTCTCCTTGTCAAGGTTACATTTTAATTAGGGATTTATAGAATTTATAGTACATCAACTTTTTAGAATACCACAAATATTAACCAGAATTGCAAATAATACGACTTTGTAGCCCGATTTTAATAATAAGCTTAATTCTTTTTTGAAGCAATAGTTTCAATATAGATGAAAGAATAAATTGTGTACACAGTTTCGCGCGCTACTGCAAGCGAGAGTGCTCTGGTTAGAGCAACGTACACAGTTTAATAATATAATTTAAATATCAGGACTGCAAAACATCATGAAGGTGTTCTCTGCCTCTCCCGAGTGTGCCAATGAAAGAAGCGAACTGCTGAAAAGTGTGGCTGACTATCTGAAGAACCTTATGCAAGGAAATGAGGGGGATATGGATGGAGAAGCTGAAATTGAAACTGAGTTGAAATTGAAATTGAAAAGAAAAGTGAACATGCAAGGAATCAACGGTGATTTGAAAAACGAGGCTGAACTTGAAACTGAATTGAAACTTAAATTGAAAGGAAAAGTGAATTCATAGTTATAAATGTTACATTCTTACACTTATAATGTTACATTCTTACAGTTAAACTTATAAAATCGTTTTTCTATTCTATCCATCATCCATGGATCACATCACTAATCCCCACTGAGTGGGTGATTTAATCTTCCCTGCGAGACCCCGGATCTCAGGGGCCAAGTCGTCGGCATCTCGCTTATTGCGCAATTAACGTTAACAATCAACATTTCTAAAGTACAGTAACATCATTACTCCTTCATTAACTCCTTTATTCGTTCTGCCCCCCTCCTTGTATTACTTTTATTCTCATACCAAGTTGACTAACCTCCGTGGGGCTCGGATTAATTGCATTCCTCCGCTTAATCTTGCTGAAGTCTCTTATGTATGTATAATGTGTATGTGTGTTTATCTGCATTCAATTTTGAGGAGGGCAATACTCATTCGAGGATTTTGGGTAATGATAATCATGTGATAGCTTGCTAATTCCAATAGTGTGAACCTAATGCTAACCCAATCACCTGATACCACGTGATGGCTGCACAAAACCGTTACAGTTTGACTTATCCAATCATAAAAAAATATATTAAAAATAAAAACTGCGGACATGAACGTTCATTTGGAAAAAATTAACATCGTTTTCATTAGATTTGATGATAGTCCTCGACTGAGTGACACTTCAAAAAATATTTGGGGTAAATGACATGGTTATGACGTGGTTATGACCATGTCATAACCATTACATGGCATAACCATGTCATAACCATGTAATTCTACATTTATACAACTTGTGCCAAGGAAACTCAGTTTAAAACATTCACTTTGTAAATTATTTGTGCACGCAACGTTATACTTATATCTTACTATATATCTTACTGTATATAAAGCGAGACGATATACAATCTATCAGCTACAAGCTCGGTACACATCAGAATCCCCAGAGCCTCCACGCTCCGTTTGTCATCCGACATCTTTTTATGAGATTTTGGTTTGTTTTCAGTAACATTTATCATTATGAGTCCCCCGATGCCTAAATTGGACAACTTAGCAGTTAGATCAGTTAGGGCATCTTGTCAATTGAGATACTTACAGACTACGAGAGACCACGGTAATATCCCTAGAGGTATTGCTACTCAAATCAATTTTAGGTGTGCAGTTAAAGACACTTTTTATGTAGAATCCTGTAAAGCGCTTAATCAGTTACAGAAATCAAGAATGCTAGACTTAGTCATAGATAATCAAGTAATCAGGTCTCAGACTTTGCGTAAAAGCTTTTATAGTTTCAAAAACTGCATCAAATCTGCACTTCCCCCATCAGATCATGAAAATTTAGAGAATCATTTATCTAATTTAATGCACAAGGAGAAACTTGAACTAACCAAGCGTCATGAATCTAAGTTGAAGAGAGATAAGGACTATGCTATTTATGTTGCACCTTCATATGTGGATAATGCTAAACCTGTGAAGAAGAGGAGAAGAAGGAAGAGAAAAAAGATTAATCGTACCACATCCCACAGACATCAGAGGACGTTAATCAAAGGTACTCTTCCCAAGGTTGAAGACTTGTCAATGGAAAACATGTCCAGAACAGTTGTAAATCTTACAGACAAAGAGCTTAGTAAAGAGCAACTCTATGTCTTTTTCTTGTCTCACAAGTTTGCACCTACACCTCCCCTACCAGATCTAAGCCGCTTCGAGAACGATCTGTGTAGATGGTTTTCTAAAATGAGAGCTAAAGTTGTATTTGATAGCTTTAAATGTGGACCCAACAAAGCAGATAAGAGAGTTACTGACATGGAACGTTGTCTTATAAAGACTGATGCATCACGTACTTTCGAATCTTGTAAAAACCCTGCACTTGAGGCATTTATAAAATGCTGCAGAGCAGAAGTAGACCTCCACAGGCCAACTCAGAAATTCGTCTCACCAGATAACATCGCTGCGCCCATCAGAGCAGCTCTCAAAGAAGTCAAAGGTTGGAAAGACATTGTAATCAGACCATTCGATAAAGGAGTAGGATTCTTCCTTCTTAGTGAAGAAGATTATATTCAACGAATAGGTGAACATTTAAATGATAGATCTGTATATAGTATTGTAAATAATGTAGATGATTTAGTTGTAGAATTGATTGATAAAATTTCGAATTGGACAATTGAGTTTAAAGATGAATTAGGTATGTCCAAGAAGGTCAAGGAGTGGGTTATTCCATGTGCTGAGCTTAACCAGCATGGAAACATGTACCTGAATCCCAAGGCACACAAACCACCTTTGTATCCTGGGAGGATGATTACCACCGGCTGTGGTTCATACATTGAAAACCTTTCTGCCTTGACTGCGTATGAATTGAAGAAGGCTACTTTGAATTATAGAATTATTGATACCCCTCACTTTCTGAGGAAGATTGATAGCCTGAACGAGTCTAGCATATTGTTGGGAAAGGAGGTTATACATGTTGCCATCGATATATCTAACATGTTTACCAACATTCCTAGGGATATGGGGATCCAACAATGCACTAAGCACCTGAATAAAAGGAGTAGTGGTGATCAATTGTTTAGTACAGAATGCATTATTAGTGCACTAGAAATTACTCTTGATTACAACATTGCTTCATTTAACGGTATAACATACCGCCAGGAGCGTGGAGCAGCGATGGGTCCTAAGAACTCATGTGAGTATGCTGATTGTGCTATGGATAAGATTGATATTTTAGTTAACGAAGGAGATCTAGAATATGGCCCGCCTCATAGACCAGCATTCTGGGGTAGATTACGTGATGACATTTATATGGCTTGGCCCGGTACTGTTGAGGAATTATTACAATTCATGGAATGGCTCAATAGTATCCACCCAAACCTTTTGTTTACTTACGACTACTCTAGGGACGGCGTTGAGTTTCTAGACACCTATGTCTATGCTGTTGGTGATGTTGTCCACACCAAACTCTACTCTAAACCTAGTGACACCCACTGCTACCTTATCCCCACGTCATGCCATAGGAACCATGTTGTAAAAAACATACCTTTTGGAGTGGCGAGGCGGGTGAGACAGAACAACAGTGAAGACACTAACTTCTTGGAGCAGAGAGAGGTCTATACACGTTACCTTCTAGCCCGAGGTTATCATTCCAGTATTATAGAAGATGCCTTTAACAAATTTAGTGATATAGCTAATAGGAAAAACTTGTATACCCTTAAAGACAAGGATGAGTCGACTGCCTGTTTAATACCCATGGTGATGGATCAAAATCCAGCACTTCCCAACATGGGGGGCATTATCCATAAGTATAAGCACCTTCTCAACCTTGATCCGGCCCTGAAGAAGCTGGTACGTGCGGACAGTGTATTCGTGAGTCATCGAAAGAATCAAACTATCGGTGGCTTGCTTGTACACAATAAGTACCGTGCCAGTGGAACTTTAAACTGTGATAATGAGAGAGAAACAACTGCAAGCCAGATCCAGGAACCAGACTCCGAAAGTCTAAGGGCGGTTCCCGGGGCTGTCGACCCAGGGTGCCATGCTTGTGGTAAATGTTATGTTTGTAAGCAAAATTTCCTGTCCCCCTGTTCCAATTTTAGTAGTCACCATTCTAAACAAGTTTTCCCTATAACTAAGTATATATCTTGTCAGAGTTATAATATATATAACCTCATTTATTTAATGGAGTGTAAGACTTGTAAACAGTCGTATGTCGGTTATACTACCTCAAATCTCCCTAAGAGATTCTCTAACCATAAGAGTCACATAAAGAAAGGTATAAGAAGTTGTAAATTAGTTAACCATTTTTTAGATATTGATCATGATTTAGATTTTAGTACCATAGCCTGCTATAATTCCTCACTTAGTAAGCACCTTTCTGTCATTATAGTAGACGCTTTAGTATTTGAGCCTAATATTAGTAAAGCAGACAAAGAAAAGGCTATGGAAGCTAGAGAGGGGTTCTACCAGACCCAATTGAAAACCCTTGAACGGTTTGGGGGTATGAACACCCTTGATAGTAACCATCTACTTTTTAAATCTGCCGGAGCTTAGTTTTAGTTTTAGTATATTTTGTAGATTTTATTTAGTTATACCATTATTCCAGAGACGTGCATATTACATTTTTTACTTAAGTATAAATTTTACAGGTTTTTGTTGTGATTTTAAGTGATTTTCCGAGAATCAGTTATCAGTATTTAGATAAGAGATAAGATAAGAGTACATTTTTAACGGCTTTCAGTTTCTTTTTTAAATTTCAGTTCATCAGATTTTCCCACTGCTTTTAGTTTGTATTTATTCTCAATTGTATATGATTCGTATTTGTTGTAGTTACTTTAATGATATAATTTCTCAGAATTGATGTAAATAAACGATGCAAAGACTTTCGAAGATCTAATCACAACCGCTTTCTTTTATTGTGTAGAAGTCCAGTCATGAAATATATATATTTATCTGTGCCATTTTACTGACACCACGGCATCAACTTTAACGCGAATTTCTGCAAAAACCGTAAAAGATATACAAAAGAAGACAGACTCTGAACCTTTTCACGAGAAGAAACTCTCAGCTCCTGATCATGCCGACTCTGACAGTGAGTACGATTCATGCGATCAAGAACCAGAGGACTCTGGAACAGAAAAAGTTGGAATTATGAATCACTCTGAAACTGACTCTATTTCAGAAAATGATGTCAATGTACCCAACGACAGAGATGATGAAGATGGATATCTCGCCCAAGAACGTTCTTCAAATGTTGGTATCGCAGTCAATACAGAAACAGAAACAGATAAAGGAGAGGGAAGTGTTGCTGAGATTGCTGTGGCCCCAAATGAGAAACAGGTCAATGACGAACTTAAGATGGGTAAGGTAGAGGTGACCAATCTGCCGGAGGAGACAGAGCAGGAAACAGCAGGAGTTGGTAACCCTCCGCAATCTGACTCTTTACCTGGCAGTAATGACAATAACAGTAAGATTACAAACATTACCATTCCGACCCCATTCTTACAAAACAACGCCCACGAAGAAGTTGTCAGATTAAGGAACGGGGCCGTGGTTAAAGGTTGGCTAAAAGAGTGCAACATAAAATGTTACAACAAAACGGCAGACTGGAGCCGAGTGTATTTCATTGAGTACCTGGGCAATGTGGCATCAAGTAACTCTCCGTTGCAAAACAGTGTTACAAGTGATAGATATGCCCTTCACCCGAAAGTTATCAAAGAACTGATCGTATACCTGACAGACGATGCAGTAGTGAAAGAACTTAGCGCTCGAGGTGCATCTATCGCCGGAACGCCTGAAAAGAGAAAAAACAAGCTCACAGGTCTGTTCATTGATCTATACGGTGCCAATAAAAGCCCGGTCAAAAACAAAAATGCTAAGAAGGGGAAACATGGGAAGAAAGGAAAGACGAAGTTGGGCCAGAACCACAAAGACGACTATACTAGTACAGAACCGGTCTGTGCACAGCCTGGCCCGGGAATAAAGACAACCATAATTAAGCAAACACCTGAGTCTCATGATATTAACGCAACAATACTAAGTGTTGTAGAAAGCCCCCTAAAAACGCTGGAAAATTGTATGCTGAAGCTAGATGATCGGTTATTAAAGCAAGAAAGTATGGTTGCAGCACTATCGAAGAAGATGGATGCCATAATACAAAACCCACTTAAAAACAACACTGAAATCGCTGAACGCTTCCACCTTCTGGAAGAAAATGATAAGACCCTATTCATCAATATCAAAGCGCTAAATACGGATAGTCAACGGTGCTCTGAAGAGACCCTGAAAAAATTTAACTCAATAGCCCAAACGGTTGATAGGTTGGAGTCCTTGGTTAACATCTCTCCAAAGCCTGTCCTCTGCTCTTGTCACTGTGATGCAGAAAAAAGCCGAGATTTAAAAATGAATAGTCCCCTTAAAACAGCAACCATCTGCCGCTCACAGGATGCCGACTCTCAACGAGAAACTGTAACAAATGAAATTTTAACCCATGAAGAAACTGGTCCATTTACAGTGGATATCGGCGTCCAGACAGAAACCCTAAGAAACAGTTTATCTACAAGTCCGTCGACGACGGACAGTTGCGCCCAGACAGAAACAACTGTGTACGAGATTGCAACTCAAACCGAAGAAATGATCCCTCATTCTCTAAACAGTGCAAATGAAACAGCCGATATGGAGGAACCATCTGCTGACGACATTGAAAGAATCACCTTTGGCCTGCAACAACTTATAGAGTCAGTTAAAGATAAAGAAAAGATGATAATGGATCAGCTAAGCGACTTTACTTGTGAGCCAAATCAAAATGATACCATCAATTGTCTGCAACAACTCTTAAGCGCAACTAGAGATAAAGAAAAGGCGATATCAAAGGAAGTTGAGTCAAATCGCGATGAAACCATTCATAAGTGCTCATCATCTACCACGTTGTACTCGGAGATATTAGAGGTTAATGCGGAACCTACGGCGTCGATAACTGACCAACCTCCAAGCGAGGCTGAAGGGAATTTGCATGAAGCATCTCCCGAAGTAACTCATAAACCACAACAAGCATCACTCACAAAGTCAAGTCACGAGTATCAAAGAAAAAAGAAAGTACTCCTAGTGTATGATTCTTACCATGAAGACTTCGACCAGCGAAAATTCTCCAGAAGTTATGATATTAAAAAAGTTCAATACAGCTCAGTTAGTGACTTAGTGGAAAAACAGAAGCTCATATCCGAAATCAAAAGCTTCAACCCTGAGATAATCTTTATTCACTTGGGAATAAATGACATCAAGAGGGGGCTAACGTTCCCCACTTTCATAAGAAACTTTAAAAGTATCCTTCGATTGGCCTTAGAAGAAACCAATTGCAAGATATGTTACTCGCTCATAATACCAACACCAGGTAACCCTAACCTCAACACAAAGATTCAAGCTGCCAACCAATATATGGGTGACTTTATAAAATGGCTCAGAGAAGAGAACTACTATGAAGACCGAATATGCACAGTCGGTAATGACAACCTCAGCGGCTACTTGGAGAGATATGTTACAAAAGACGGTGAAGCACTGAGACTTTCGCCCAAGGGTTTAGCTAAACTATGGCTCAGATGCCGAGATGCCCTTAATAGAACGTCAACCCTAACTAGGCAAACTTTACATGAGTTCACCCGAAGCAACGATCATAATGAATAATACAGGGAGCGTAATTGTGGGAAAACTGCAGAGAGACAATAGCAGTAAAGTTGATGAACTATCCCACACCGCAGCACAAAACCATGATCAGGACCTCTCAGTTGTGTCATGGAACATCAATAACATATCTCACCACTCACTAGGAAACAAGACCGAGATTGATGAGTTTCGTGAGATCATCGAGATGTCACCGATATTTTGTCTACAAGAAACAAAGGGAGAAGTAGTGGTGCCCAACTACCGCTGCTTTAACAAAAACAGGGTATCCTCAAGATCAGGAGGCCTATGCATCGGTGTTCAACGGTCGCTCGAAAAGTACATTACCCAAATCGAAACAGGTTCAACAGACATCCAAGCAGTATCCATTTCGAAAACGTACACAAAGGCCGAAAAGAACATCACTCTGATAAACATATACGACTCACCCGAAAATTCCTCTTATAAAGTCAGGATGAAGAGTCTTGGAGTTGAGGAGAATACTCTTGAAGCTCTTCTCCACTTTATCGGAGAGCAACTTGGTCACTCTGACATCATGCTAGTAGGTGACCTAAATGCTCGTACAGGTGGTGTCAACTTCATCCCAGTGACAAAAGACTGGATGAAAAAGAAGAAATCGAATGCACCCAGACCTTGCCGAGCCAGTAAAGATTCTGTACTAAATGAAAGAGGTAATAGATTCCTTGACCTTCTGGGCAGCTGTGACCTCACTCTATTGAACGGCAATGTCATTGGTGACATTTTTGGTGAGCTCACCTGCTATCAGTACAACGGACAAAGTGTCGTTGACTACATAGCAGTTTCACCGAGCATCAGGAATATGGTGAAACGGTTCAAAGTTCTTTCCTTAACTAACCTATCAGATCACAGACCTATCCTCTGTCAACTCTCAGTTAGAATCCAAATGATAGCCGCTGAATTAATTCAAGAGCTTCATCAAGATGCACCTAAAAGACCGAAATGGGATGGAGATGCAACGGCCCAACAGTTTACTGATAATCTTAACAAGGCCGAAATAACAAATCAGCTATTGGATATTTCGACCTCAACTCTTGATACAGTAGAAAACATCTACTCCACGAACAAGAAGTTCGTTCACATTCTTGAAAGCGCACTTTGCACCGATCAACCCTCAAACTGTGCCAATAGTGAGCAAAAGATAAGGTGTTTTTCTAAAAAGAAACGACGCAGTAAACTCCGCCCAAAACAAAAGTGGTTCGATGCTGAGTGCATTACAACTAAGCGAGAGCTTAATATTCTAACAAGGAAGTACGGGAAAAACCCCTCGGACGCCCTTCTACGAATCCGCTTCTACTCTAGGAAGAAGGACTATAAAAAATTGTTAAAAAGGAAAAAGGCTGTTTTCTTCCAAGAGTTAAACCAGGAAATTCTGCAGGAAAATAAGATTTCGTGGAAGAACTTGAAGAAACTGAAGAAGTTTAACGAAAAACCCTCCAAGCTGGACATATTCGACATGGCGAAGTTCTACCAATTCTTTCTGGATCTCTACAAAAAGAAGGATACAAACTTCCCACAGAATAGAACAGTGACTAAAGCAAATGAACAAATAATGAGCATACTAAATGATGAGATATCATCGAAAGAGGTTGTACATGCGGTGAAAACACTTAAGAACGGTAAGGCAGTTGGACTAGATTGTTTACTCAATGAGCAGCTTAAGTCTGCCGCCCAGAACCACTGCGCTCTCTCAGTGTTAGTTAAGCTCTTTAATGGTTGCTTGGACCTTGGTGTCTACCCATGGAACACTACGATTGTGAGCCCACTCCACAAGAAAGGATGTATCTACGACCCCGATAACTACAGAGCCATTGCGATCGGGAGCAACCTTGGTAAACTTTTCGCGACAATCCTTTTGGACCGTTTGCTAAAATTCAGGAAGGAACATTGCCCGGACACAGTAAACCAGCTTGGCTTCTGTAAGAATGCTAGAACTGTGGATCATCTGTTCACCCTTTCCACTTGTGTAGACAAATACGTGAATAACAAAGGACAAAGACTCTATTCTTGTTTCGTGGATTTTCGCAAAGCTTTCGACTCCATCAGTCGTGAAGCTCTTCTGTACAAGCTCTCAACCCTTGGTATAGATGGAAAATTCCTAAAATGTCTAGAACATATGTACAAGAATTCCAAAGCTAAGATCAAGCTGATCGCTAAAATATCAGACTCATTTGATATTCTTGCAGGTACGGAGCAGGGCCACCCAATGAGCCCCGAACTATTCAAAACTTACATCCATGAACTTTCGGAACGACTGAACAGTGTTCAAGACATCTCAAGTCCATTGCTGAATGAAACTATTCTGACCCACCTCTTGTGGGCAGATGATCTTGTCCTCCTCGCACTTTCGAAAGAAAGTCTTCAGGTCATGATCTCTGAACTTGAGTCATTCTGCAGAGAATGGGGGCTCACGGTGAACACCAAGAAAACCGCCATCATGATTTTTAATAAAAGTGGAAGGCAACTCAAAGAGAGTTACGGTTTTCAGTACATGGGAGCAACAATCCCATCAGCGAAAACATATTGCTATTTAGGGATCACCTTCTCACTGTCGGGCAGCTTTAAGACAGCACTAAACCTTCTACGACAAAAAGCTCTCCGGGCATACTTTGGACTGAAAAGTGAAGTAGACCTTAGCAATATATCCAAGGTCGCAGTTCTTAAACTGCTCGACTCCCTCATACTGCCAGTTGTATCGTACGGAGTGGAAGTCTGGATCAGCAGTAGCTCAGGAATTAAGGCTTTTGCCAGCACAACTGACAATACGAAGCAATCCCCACTGGCAGGCATTGCAGCTGACCCATTCGAAAGAATGCACCTCGCCATCCTTAAATGGACCCTTGGAGTTGGCAAATCTACATCCAACGCAGCTGTTTGGGGAGACTGCGGAAGAACCCCTATTGTAGTTCGATATGTTAAACAAGTCACCGATTTCCATAATCGCCTTGCAAGACTTGAACTAGAAGACTCACCAGCCCTAGCCAGGCACGCTTTTGCGGAGCAGAAGAAACTTGATTTAGGTTGGTTCAGAGCACTGGAATCAATGCTAATGATACTCGACGAGAACAAACTTGAACATCAACTTTACAACCCATTGTTATGTCAGGAAAGGGCACATAACCGATTTATCAATCTATGGGAAACAGAAAGACAAAGCAATAAGAAGCTTACGTTCTATAATAAAGTTAAAGGTGCTTTCGAGCAGGAGCCGTACCTCACGCTACCGTCGAGAACTGGAAGCAACTTAGTGGCTAGGATCCGAATGAGCGGACATAAGCTAAACGTAGAAACTGGAAGATATGGGAGCAGAACTGGAAGTCAACATCACAGAATTTGTGAATTCTGCAGCGAAAAGTCCATGATGGAGCTCTTTGTTAATCTTCCTTGTGTTGATCCGATAATAGAAGATGAAGAACACTTCCTTAGAACATGTCCCAGGTACCATTCCAGTAGGACTAACATGAAGGAGCCCACAAAGTCATTACTATTTCATGACATGAAGAGCCTCTTTCTACCGGAGCACATAGTGGAATTCACCAAGTTTGTCGCTCAGCTGTGCAGAACACGATTCCCTATAAAGAAGAAACACGAACATTAGTGTCTCAGTACGGGATATCACATTTCCTCCACAGCCCCTTCATTTTCACTTTTTCTTTACACTCATCAATCACCTTAATGGTAACGGATTTTCTATTTGGATTTCGGACTTTGACCTTTAGCTATGCTGATCTGACATTATCTCACTGTAATATAGATCTATTTTTTGTAAACCTTGTAAACCTTGTAAACCTTGTATACAACTGAAACTTTTTTGACTGGGTCAAATGCTTTAATGGCCTCCAAATCAGCATGAAAAAATAAAAAATTGGCCAAGAAATAGGAGTTTTAGAGCCCAAAATTTGGTACCCCAAGTGGTGTCAAAAACGCGAATTAAATAAGTAATAATTGTTTTAGTCATTTGAGTCTTGACACCATTTTAGGGTTAGACGGGTTCCTGCTAGTATATATAAAGCGAGACGATAGTTATCCGTGCCATTTTACTGACACCACGGCATCAACTTTAACGCGACTTTCCGCAAAAACCGTAAAAGATAGACAACTGAAGCTTTTTTGACTGGGTCAAATGCTTTAATGGCCTCCAAATCAAAACGAAAAAATAAAACATTGGCCAAGGAATAGTGATTTTAGAGCTCAAAATTTGGACCCCCAATTGGTGTCAAAAACGCGAATTAAATAGGTAATAATTATTTTAGTCTCTTGAGTCTTGACACCACTTTAGGGTTATATGGGTTCCTGCTAGTAATTATAAAGTTTGTTATACGTATAGCGAATAGTAGTGAGACAACGATCCTAGCCTACTATAAGTTTAATGGCAGATAACGATCGTAGTATAGTGTTTCATGTTTAAAACTTATGCATTATATTCCGTAGCAGATAATATTATCCTTTAACAGCACACCCAAAAACCATAGAAATAAGTTGTGAGTCTGTACAGGATTGCCACAGCAACGCTTTACCCCAGTATTGAGCTTACCATATTTCTGTCGATTACTAATCCTTGTTAATTTCCGTATAGCAATGATGATCACCTTCATTGTGACACTTTCCTTGGTTTGTGCTCTATCCTCTAGTAATGACGGACTGAAGGTCCGAGCTCTGTCATTTGGTCGAACAAGCGCAGACTATGTACAATTCCAACCTGGTGATATGTCTCCGTTCTCTACTTCCTTTACCATATGCTCATGGATGAAGAGACTTCATGATGCGAGTTATCCAATAGTGTTGAATTACAATCCAGGACATGTCATCGTCGGAGGCGACGGATATTGGAATAGTGCTATTAAAAGTTACCTAAATGTAAGAGGAAGATACGCAGGATTTAAACAGTGGTTCCATTACTGTTTATCGATTGTGGCTCGAGGTACACTGAGAGTGTACGTGAACGGTGCACAATCAGACAGCACATCAGCTTCAACTAGCTGGCTTACAATGGGAGGGACCATCACTTTAGGGAACTCTGAGTCTATGAGTACAGGTTACATATTCGGTGGACAGTTACACAAGCTGAACTGGTATTCTGAAGAACTGACCTCCTCCCAGATTAGAGAGATGTATGAAGCTGGTTTGTGTTCTACTGTAGAGGAGGAGTATAGCAGCAGGGAGATAAAATGGGAGCTGATTCTGACGAAACAGAGATACGGTAATGTTACAGAGTTTCTCCCAACAGAATGTGGAGTAGACCGCAAGACCAAGCTGGAGGAAACTGATGTTAAACATGCCACCATTGAGCAGAAACTACAAGAAGTGACTGAAACTCTTAACGACACTCTAACAGAACTGAATGGGACAAAAGCAGAGTGTAGGGAATCAAAGATTGTGCTCCAGGAAAAAGAAACCAAGCTTAACAGAACCGAACAGAAACTACAAGAAGTGACTGAAACTCTTAACGACACTGTAGCAGAACTCAATGGGACCAAGGCTGAGTGTAGGGAATCAAAGATTGTGCTCCAGGAAAAAGAAACCAAGCTTAACAGAACCGAACAGAAACTACAAGAAGTGACTGAAACTCTTAACGACACTCTTTTGGAGGCTAGAAGTCTTGAAACTGTAAGTAGATGGGACGTTCTGTTCACTCCCCCTTACCTGAATAAGCTCTTTACACGGCAGCTCTACAATCAACTGATCGACTGGGTCATGATGGGTAAATCTTTCGTACATTTTCTGTTGTCGTTTTTGTATTTCCCAGGAAATGTATAATTGTTTGTATAATTGTATAATTTTGTATAATTGTTTCATATTATCATTATTTAACAACGTGACCAGATAAAGTTCATACCAAACTTATAACATTTCAGAGGATTTCATTGGGGTGAACGTTACAGTGGGACTGGTGGAGCATTTCAAACAACACCACGAGGAACAAGAGGACCATGAAACTTGCGACGAGGACTGAACAACAACTACTGTTATCTACTATTGAAGTTTTAATTAAGTGCATAATACACTGTAACATTTGTCATTGGGCCCTGTAATCGTCTGTAATCATCTGCAATCAACATTTTAGCTGTAATATTAATATTACTAATATACTGTTATCAGCTATTAACTATCAACTAATATTATTCTATGTGACTGTATTAAACTGTACTGACTTAATAAGACGTAAACATTTATTATGATAATTACGATTTACAAATTATTAAAATCTTTGATTTTAAGCTGTGTTCAACTGTTAACACTAAAATTTGACGAAATCAACACTTATTATAAAAACTCCAACTAATTATCTGGCAGCTGTTCTAATGATATCTTTTAAACCTGGCAGCTGTTGGTAGGTTTAAATGATATCATTTGAACAGCTGCCAGATAATTAGTTGGAGTTACCAATTAGAGAGGAACTGAAGCGGTACGACAAAAATTGTACCAGATAAACAACTGACTGCTCTTTTATTTTGAAATTAGCGACCCGTCCTAATAATCACTAAGTAACTGGTAAAAGGACGACTTTATGATCAATGTTTTCTGTGCCTCATCGAATATATTTTAATATCTGATATAAAATATCAGTATCGGGGTCCTTCATCCTTTTTAAGCTACACCTCTAGAACGAGTCCAAAATTAAAGGGTTTATCAACAACCACGACATGGAGAAATAATGCGAAGATGAGTACATAATGGATGCTTTTTGATGATTTCGATGGCTTTCACTAGGTCACCCTTACATCTACCGCTTGTACGTCTGATGGATATTACCTACTGAGTATCAAGATACTGTCTACATGTTAGGAGGTGTAAAGATGGTACGTATAGAAAATGTCTTCCTTCTAAAATATCACCAATCGCTACACCTTAACACCTACGCTATGCATTTTTATAGGTAACTAGGCAATAATGCTAATATGAGGATCATCTACTTACCTACTATAATTAGTAGGTGAGTAGATGCACTTCAGCAATCCAGTTGGTTGATCTATTTTGAAAACATATAGTATATACTGTATACTTCTACGCTGTTAAATAATCCAACCAGAGAGTACCTAAAGGCTGCAAATTTGGCGAATTGTTCAGTATAATTGCATTGTTTTTTTCTCCAAATTTACCACACATAAAGATGTTTTAGGCAGATGCGAAATCGCACTATTTACGAAATATTAACGCACCTACAATAACTACATGTAATGTAATGTTGTAATGTAACTACATTTTGCCTCTGTTATAAGTATCAAGTAAGTAGACTAATATTTGCACTGTACTGTGTACTGTGCACTGTGCACTGTGTATTGTGTACTGTGTACTGTGTACTGTGTACTGTGCACTGTGCACTGTGCACTGTGCACTGTGTACTGTGTACTGTGTACTGTGTACTGTGTACTGTGTACTGTGTACTGTGTACTGTGTACTGTGTACTGTGTACTGTGTACTGTGTACTGTGTACTGTGTACTGTGTACTGTGTACTGTGTACTGTGTACTGTGTACTGTGTACTGTGTACTGTGTACTGTGTACTGTGTACTGTGTACTGTGTACTGTGTACTGTGTACTGTGTACTGTGTACTGTGTACTGTGTACTGTGTACTGTGTACTGTGTACTGTGTACTGTGTACTGTGTACTGTGTACTGTGTACTGTGTACTGTGTACTGTGTACTGTGTACTGTGTACTGTGTACTGTGTACTGTGTACTGTGTACTGTGTACTGTGCACTGTGCACTGTGCACTGTGCACTGTGCACTGTGCACTGTGCACTGTGCACTGTGCACTGTGCACTGTGCACTGTGCACTGTGCACTGTGCACTGTGTACTGTGTACTGTGTACTGTGTACTGCCCACTGTCCTATAAATTATCTCCAAGTTAAATCTTACCGCGAATAAGAAACCTTGGCACCAAGTTTCAGCATGAATGAAATTAAATGGTGGTATGGTAATTGAAATTAGCAGAATATTAGAATAGCTGAGTGATTCCGTTTCCAAGAACCCTGTAACCAACTGTTACCAGTAACCTTTGACTTGTGCGTATAAATCAGATAACAGGTAACACTAGCTGGCACTAGCTGGTTTTAAACTAGAACCTTCTACGATATTCAGAAGTTGTGGTTCTGGGAACTCTCTAGAATGATTTCTGGGATCTGTAACTATGGTTACTGGGATCTGTCCCAACCATTTCTCGTTGAAATCGCTTTGTTTCAAATTATTTCCGACCAAAATATTTATTTAACTGTACTAGCACTTATTAACCAGTATACTGTGAATATGACTAAAATACTATGTTTCCTGATAAATATCAAGGACAGTATTTTGATAACCTAATTTACCAATTTTATGAAGAGATCAGTCAAGGTAACCCATAATTCACAAATACGATCTAAATTTTCAATTATCTTGTTTCTGCAGATCAGCCATAGGTGATAAGAACCAACATTTTAAAACCGGTGACTTCAAACATTAACGGGGACTTCAAACAGTTGCTAGGTAACGGTACCATTAACGGGTCTTTTGATCCATTCCGGAGAAAAGTCCGGACTCATTCATCGCACGCTTAATTATAATCTGTTAATATAATCTGCAAATATTTCAGATTTTAATTATGCCGCACCCTTGAAATAAAATATTCATTTTTAAAGTTGTCATTTTCTCAAACTTGATCCGAGTTCCCGAACATCATCAAAAATGCCTTTCGTAAAATTCGTGTCTTTAGCACTTGTGCTTGCTCTGTGTGGGAGTGCAGCAGGACAAAGCAAGTGTCTCCAACTAAAGAAACAGGACAGTATGTATGGATACAACCTGGCTCGCGGGAACAGGAAGTCCGTCTACTTCCCTCTATTGCGAGTGGGAACTCAGAGTGCGGACAGGAACCTTGGAACGATCAAGCTTTACAACCGACACACGCCCATCATCGAGTTACAAGTGACAGTTACCATAGGTGATAACGGAGATTCTACGCTGATTTTAGGCGCGATGCACACAACAGAAGCCGGATGTGGGGACCTCACTACAAATGACTGCGTCAATGATGTTCCTGAAAGCAGATATCCGATGTGGGCAAACTGCCAAGACTTCAACTTCAACGCCTTGACCCCACGTGGACTAAACCTGGAGATGAGACTGGAAGGTAAGTTCCTGGTGGTGTCTGTGGAGGGGGACCTGGTAGGAAAAGTAGCCCTCCCTCCTATAGGCTGCATGCCCCACGCCCTGAGACACACTATCACAAGAATAGCTTACATCTCCGGAACAACTCTCGTGCAGGCCTTCATCTGCAATTAGGAATAGAAGCAAGGGACAACACGTCGTACAATTATTAGCATGTGGTATTTTTAATTGTCCGCTAGGATTCATGACAAACCAACAAACTGAGAAGCGTGGCTTTTTCAATCATATATTTTTTATTATTATTATTTTATCGATTTACAACATTCAACTTTGTGTGGATTTTTAATAGCCAATATAATTACAATTATGTAATATTTTGAGTACACGTTGTCTAGTTCAATGAATACAATCAATTTATCAATTCATTTTTATTTGTTATTCGTGTCCCATCATACGGAAATATTTTACATTAACGATAAAAACAAATTTATGAATTGTAAACCTTGATTCTGCAAAAGTTCAGTGCACATAAGTTGGGTTTTATAATATGAACATAGCCATGATTAATATTTGAGACCTGCAACTGCAAGTGTAATTTTGGTAACTACTCATTTAAGGATTCCGTCGCCACAACTTGAAAATTCGATTTATACTCGAAAAAATGCCCAAAAAGTAGTACAACTTTTGGATTGTTAATGGTTTTGAATGCCCTCGAGCCTTCATTTTAATGTCACATTGTCTTGCTACGCATTGTACAGAGTGTGTAAACACAATGTCCGGTCAAGTAACGTCTGATAAGGTAATGGCTAAATTCTCTAAAGATGTAACAAGAATTGCGCACGTTGTTTCGTTTTGGCGGACGCTAGATTTCCATTTCACATTTACTATACATTTACAATTTAAGTATAACAAAATGTTACGGAGTCCATGAGGTTAAAGGGGAGTATAGTAGTAAGAAAATACACGCTTAGAAAAAACCATCAATTTAAATGGAATTTGGTAATCTTTTTTTTGCCCTTATGAGTGGGTCAATCGACAATCATTTATTTTGAATTGTAGTTCAAGTTGACGAAGTGAGAGTCTCCACACTAAGTGGAGACTCTTTGTCATACGTTGTATGACCCGCCGCGCACGAAGTGCGCGGCTCCCCCTGTATCGTCGAAGACGGTACTATAGTGAAGCTGAAGACGGTACTATAGTGAAGCGACCGTGGGGGTCACCACGTGATACAAGAGACTCTCACTTCGTCAACTACAATTCAAAATTAAATGGAATTTATTTAGATTTAAATTGAATAGCTGTGTGTTACTGTTAGAGTTATAAAATTAAACGTCTTGCTCATATGGGGCTTAATTGACGATTTGAATCCTGCGCAGCTCGGCGTGGCCCCTGCCCCTTGGTGCATCGCGCTACAACTATATGTGTTGCTATGTGTTGCTATGTGTTGCTATGTGTTGCTATGTGTTGATATGTGTTGCTATGTGTTGCTATGTGTTGCTATGTGTTGCTATGTGTTGCTATGTGTTGACTGTTGCTATGTGTTGCTATGTGTTGCTATGTGTTGCTATGTGTTGCTATGTGTTGCTATGTGTTGCTATGTGTTGCTATGTGTTGCTATGTGTTAATATGTGGCATGATAGTAGCATAAATTCATAGTTACGGGGTCTAATTGTCAAGGTTTCTGTGACAATGAACTGGGTTAATATGCTCAAGGACTGTTCCAGGGTGAACTGGTCCTAGTAGAAGATGTGCTAAAGATGTGCTTAATAATAATTTCTTTTAAATAGAGTGAAATAGGTAGGCGAACTAAACCATGTGACATATCACATACCACATACCACATACCACATCTTACATTCTTACAAGTATAAATAAGACTGTACTTGTTTGTTTGTGTGTGTGTTTGTTTATTTATTTCCAGTTGCGTTTTGAGATATCGGCTGATTGCACACCCATTTTGTTTATTCATTTTCCGATACGAGATTGGGGACGGGTTCTATAAATAGAACCCGTCCCCAATCTCGTATCGGAAAATGAATAAACTCAAATCTGAGTGTGAATACTTGTCTGAAAAAAAGCAATAGAAATAATTGTATAGTAATGCACGACCGTACTTATTACCTAGATAGTACTTATTGCAGTTTTAGAACTAATTGAAGTACTTATTATGTTAGTTCGGTAGAATGGCTGGCTTACAATCAGACCAAGTCCAACTGCATTAACTCTGCTTAAGAAAATTAATAATTTGACGAGCATTTAACAGATTAACACATTTATCAGATTTCAGGTGTGCCCTAGTCCCTACTGTACGTACGGCGGTCGCGCGCTACTGCAAGTCCCTACTGTACGGGGTCTTTAATTTTTCAATGTAACAAAATCCCTGGTCACGTGTGGATTGCAAGAAGAAGTAGGAATTGTCCAATAGACCGCACAGAGTGAAAGGGTTTGGATCTGCCATTAAAAGGTATCTTGTTGATCTTCAAAGGTTTCCTGAGCAGTTTCTTGTATCCTAAGAAAATGCAGACAATCGGTCATGGCAATCGGTCATCCCCCCCCCCCCCCCCCCCCGGCTACCTTTACCCCTTACCGACAAACGTGATTTAACTTCAAACAATTGGACCCAGTTCCCGCACAGTTAACAGGGCACAATCAGCTTAACTGCAGGTGTGCAATCAGCCGATATCTCAAAACGATGCAACTGAACCCAGGTCATATTACAAGTACACCCAACTTTCTGGGTCTAAATTATTTTCCCGAGCTACTCTGTCTAGGAAAAGTCCAAATTGGGCGAAGATGTAGCCAATTTACATTTTCTACATCTAATAAAACTAAAAACATAACCTTGAAGGGCGTTCTGAAAGATTTACATAATATAGCAGTCCAGTGTTACCTTCCGGATCAGTTCCACCAACTTTAAAATGGAGACTACAAGTCTACTTCCCACTGTTATTATAACACGCCTATCATTCTACGTTTCCTTACAAAATACCTTCTAATAAATGAGTGTAACCATTTGGATGGTCGGCCGTTCATGATGTCATGAAGGTAAGATTCACTTATAAACTCCATCTCAGGAAATGAGGTTCAGATTCGACTCAATTTCCACCGCTGAGTATGTCTCGGCCATACACTGAGGTATGCCAAGTTTGAAGGTCCTAGCTTAATCGGTTTGGTTTTAATCAGCACAAAACTTCCTATTATTATCATCGAGAAACTTCGCTCACAATATAATATAATATCTCTCCCGCTCTAATGTGATCGAGATGACGCGCGCTGTCACGTGGGCGGTCCTCCGCCCTTTTCAACCAATGAGAGCGCATTGTGTTGGCACATGACCCTTATTTCGCCCAATCTGCAGACAGCACTTTACTCAATGGTTAGCAGCGCAAACGTTTAGGAGGGAGAAATGAGAATATACACCAGAGAATGTACATCGCAGGCTCATTATAAAATTGTTTCTCTGAGATTCGTCGTTACTCATACCGAGTCTTAGTTTTTACGTTTTTCTCAGCCTAATTATGGTAAGCCAACATTCACATTCTAATTAGGTTGAAGTCTTAAATAGTTCATTGAAAGTTCATTCTATCTTTCTCCGTCCTAGAAGTAGTGTAAAAAGCATTAAAATTGTTCCGTATAAGTTCCGGCAAACAGTAATTCGATATTATTTTCAAAGCTTTTAACTTTCAGCGCGAGTGTATCTCTATTCATATTGGTCAAGCCGGTGTCCAGATTGGTAATGCTTGCTGGGAACTCTACTGCCTGGAGCACGGTATCCAGCCTGATGGACAGATGCCTTCTGACAAGACCATAGGAGGTGGTGATGATTCTTTTAACACCTTCTTCAGCGAGACTGGAGCCGGGAAACACGTTCCTAGGGCTGTGTTCCTTGACTTGGAGCCAACTGTTGTTGACGAAGTGAGGACTGGAACCTACAGACAACTCTTCCATCCAGAGCAGCTCATCACTGGAAAGGAAGATGCTGCTAACAACTACGCTCGAGGTCACTACACTGTCGGGAAAGATATTGTCGATCTCGTTCTAGACAGACTTAGGAAACTCGCTGACCAGTGCACTGGACTTCAAGGATTCCTTGTCTTCCATTCCTTCGGTGGAGGTACTGGATCTGGGTTCACCTCTCTTCTCCTGGAAAGACTGAGTGTAGACTACGGAAAGAAGAGCAAACTTGAGTTTGCCATCTACCCTGCTCCTCAGATCTCAACTGCTGTGGTAGAGCCCTACAACTCCATTCTGACGACCCACACCACCCTCGAGCACTCTGATTGTGCCTTTATGGTCGACAACGAGGCCGTCTACGACATCTGCCGACGAAACCTGGACATTGAGAGACCTTCCTACACCAATTTGAACAGACTGATGGCACAAATTGTCTCCTCCATCACAGCTTCTCTCCGATTTGATGGTGCTCTGAACGTTGATCTGACTGAGTTCCAGACCAACTTGGTGCCCTACCCCAGGATTCACTTCCCTCTGGCTACTTATGCTCCAGTTATCTCCGCTGAGAAGGCTTACCACGAGCAGCTCTCTGTTGCTGAGATCACCAACGCTTGCTTTGAGCCTGCCAACCAGATGGTGAAGTGTGATCCCCGACACGGCAAGTACATGGCTTGTTGTCTCCTCTACAGGGGAGATGTTGTCCCCAAAGACGTCAACGCTGCCATCGGCACCATCAAGACGAAAAAGTCCATCCAATTTGTGGACTGGTGTCCCACTGGATTCAAGGTTGGCATCAACTACCAGCCACCAACTGCTGTTCCCGGAGGTGATCTTGCCAAGGTTCAGAGAGCTGTGTGCATGTTGTCCAACACCACTGCCATTGCTGAGGCATGGGCCCGTCTGGATCACAAGTTCGATCTCATGTATGCCAAGAGAGCCTTTGTCCACTGGTACGTAGGAGAGGGAATGGAAGAGGGAGAGTTCTCTGAAGCTAGAGAGGATCTGGCTGCTCTGGAGAAGGACTACGAGGAGGTCGGTACCGACTCTGTTGAGAACGAGGGAGAGGAAGATGATGATGAGGAATACTAGACCCTTCTAGAACTCCCGCTGGACGATGAGGAATTTAGAATTTTCTAGAACTTTTACATTTGACTGCTAATTTTCTGAATGAAATAATATATCATTATCTTTTGGTCTTTTTTAGTTACAGATAGAGATATTTGAGTGCGGCCGTTATGCCAAAGCTCGTGCTGTAATAATTTTCCAAAACTTTTAAGCTTGAAATAAATGTTCAACTTCTCTTTATCTTGTCCAAAACCTTCATTGACTAGGAATGACGAAATATGAACCGCTTAGATAAAGCCTTAATCTAAGCTATTATACCTTCATAAAATTAAATAGTAGTACTAGTACTATAGTTGTTCACTTGAGCGAATGGAAAAAAAAATGTAATCTTCCTAGCAATAGGTAAATCCCTTACCTCTGTTAAAAATAGAATTAAAGCGTACATGACTCCGGTAGTAGTACTAGTACTGATGTTCGCTACCCATTGACGGATTATCTGTAATTTTATCCTCTGGAACTGTTTGAAGACTCCTTATATGGGCATCACGTGGATTATTAGACTCATGAGTATCATCAATCATGGTAGTCAGCGGCGCCGCTAGTGAAGAATTTGACAACTTTGATTCACGATGTCAATCCTTCGCAGCTCGGCAACTACTATTAGATTGCAGATGCACCACTGGGCTTCGCCGACGGCGAGGCCCAGTGGTGCATCTCGCTACATAAGTTACAACTATTCCATATTCGCTCGCCCAGATTTTAAGAAAATTCTTGTGAAAAGGCTCAGAGTCAGTCTATGTCATTGACATTTGTATTGGGTATCATACACGGTATGAAATTGATCTAAATCGGTGTATTTTGGACGCTGATTCCGAATCACCCCCATCGTGACGTAGCTAGGGTAAAAATGCTTTTTTGGTCACGTGACAGGCTATATAGTAAAATGTATTTAATTGACGATGTCAATTCTTCGCAGCTCGGCGAGGCCCAGTAGCCGATCTAACTAAATAAAAGAAAGAAGCATTATTGGAAGTGCAGCCCAGTATAACTTTGTATCACGTGGTGACCCCCACGGTCGCTTCACTGTAGCGTCTTCGACGATACAGGGGGAGCCGCGCACTTCGTGCGCGGCGGGTCATACAACGTATGACAAGTATAACTATAAGTAAAACATGAATTCGATTGTTTAGTATGTAGGGCTCGGGTTAGAGTTGTATTTGTGGTAAGGCCAAGGGTTATGGATAGCTTCGGGGTTATGGTTAGGGTTATATATAATAGTGAGGGATTAGGGTCAGATTAGCTAGCGTTAGGGTTTCCGGTTTCGAATATTCAATATTCATTCAGGGCCACTTTAAGTTTACCTGACATATGCCAGGACGCGCGCCGAGTTGGACTCGTCGAATGGCGAATATTTGATACAAATATATTTTACGAGTATCACCCGCTCTAGCAGAAGAAATAAATAACACTGACGACGCTAGAAAGATGTTTGAAGCTTCAAGATCTTTAGCTGGAATAAAAAAGTCGGGTAACATAGTGGTCAATGATATCAACAACAACCCTATTGGTAATGGTACTGATTTAGGGAAAGCAAACACAGCGAAATCTTTCTTCGAAAAACAACTAACAGAAGGAGTTGAAGCTGGCCTGCAACCTTTTACCTGCGATCCAAAACCACTTGATAACCCCATTACACCAGTTGAAGTTAAACTTGCTGCAAGTAAACTCAAATCAAACCGTGCCAGTGGTCCAGATAATGATAATCTCCAGAATGAGTTGATAAAGTACGCCCATCCAATCACTTTTGAGAAGTATGCTGAGGCAATTAATGAGTCATTTAGTGGGAACAAATACATAAGTTCAAAAGGACAAGGTATTGTGACTCCTCTACAGAAGCCCGGTAAACCTAAAGGTCCCCTCACAAGCCTTAGACCACTTTCACTGTTAAACGGATCGAGGAAGATGCTCACTCAAATTGCATTAAAACGGGTTGAGAGTAGAATTGACAACTACACCATGCCATGGCAGAGTGCTAACATTTACAAGAGAGGTAGGAGCTGCTCTAACATTGTGTGGGCTCAGAGAATGCTCATATCTGTTGTGATGAGGAAGAAATGGACATTTAGCAAAATGGGTATTGATATGAGTAGAGCTTTTGATACCGTAAAAAGGGATACTATCATCAATGTTTTGAAGGATGCTGGTTGTTCGGAGGACGACATTCGCTTAGTTCAATACCTTCTATCGAATACTCTCCTTAGAGTTCGTGTTAACTCCTCACTGTCGGAAGAGTTTGAAAGTTTACTCGGAGCCTTTCAAGGTGACAGTTTATCTGGAAAGCTATTCACACTTATTCTTGCAGCAGCCTTACACCACCTCAGAGCTGTATCCGGGAGACCAAACCCACCAGTATCAGAACTAGGTTTTCCAACTGAGTGGGAATATTCAGACGATTGTGACTTAGCTGACGAGGACATCGAGAAACTGAGAATTTTCCTTCCTACAGTGAAGGAGATTCTCAAAGACTGGAACCTCCATTCTCCAAGTAAATGAAAGTAAAACTGAATTCAGTACCTTCTACCTGGCGAAAAAATCTGATAAAGACACAAACGGTCAGCCATTAGCTAATAACGAACCATGGCGAAGTAACAAGTCACTAGGTTCCTTACTCTGCACTGAGAAGGACATTCAAAGAAGGAGAATCCTAGCTGAGATTGCTTTTAAGAACTTTGGAAAAGTATGGTTGTCCGGTAAGAAAATTTCCCTTGAAAGAAAGCTGAGGTTATATGATGCTCAAGTTGTATCTGTATTGATTTACAACTCAAATAGTTGGAGTCCTAAGAAAGCAACCATGGAGAAAATGGACACACTCCATCGTAGACACCTCAGGTCCATTTTAAACATCAAATGGCCTAAAGGTATGATAAGCAACAAAGCATTGTATGAACGGTGCAAAGTTGAAAAGTTATCCAAGCGTTTTGAACACCAGCGGTGGAAGATGTTTGGACACATTCTCAGGAGTATGGAGAACACCCCAGCCCAAACGGCTCTCTCTTTTGCAATTGAATCAGATAATTTATTCATTGGTAGATTGGGGAGACCTAGAATGAACTTGTTATCGGTTTTAAGAAGTGATTTAAGTAGTAGAAATTTGCAAATGGACAACTTGCATGAATTGAACGAAATTAGAGATATAGCTGCATGCAACAGATGTTGGGAAAATCTTTTTCAAGGGTACAGTTTACCGCATTAAGGTATTTTTAGGAATCATTTTTGTCGGTAAGATCCTGTTTTATAATAATAATAACCCGTTAACTGGCATACAGTCCCTGACTCCCTCATGTACACATGGTCCCTGTACTGCGCGCGGCTCTATTTTCAAGCTTCCTGTACGACGGCCTGCTCGCAAAATAGATATGCGACGTGTATCAAGTTATTATCAACAATATACTCGTAGGTCTGTTCCTTTATTACGAGAACCCTAGGACATAGGACCCATCAAAGTATTATTTGCTAAATCTTTGGGGAAGTTTCCCGATACCTCGCCAACCAAAGCACAAGCCACAAAGGATACACCACCATCACTAACAACTCACTCTTGGAATGGAATCTACAGAAAGATTTGAACCAGGAATAATTGGAGGACGTACTTAAATATTGTTGTCCAGAATGCAGAAGCGATCCCTGCAAAACTAAAAGTAAGTTCTCAGTCTCTTTTCCTGGCTTCTTTTGCAGGGGGCGTTACTATATGTATGACTATAAGTATAACACTGTACACGTTGTCAAGGGAAAAGCGACATTTGACAATAATATCCTGAAGAGGTCATTCTCAATACTAATGTAATCTCAACTCACTCTCATCTAACTCATTGTTTCAGTCATGATGGTCGGTGTGTTTTGACAAATCAAAATAGTCAAACTAAGTATAAATATTCGGTAAGAAGTAATACAAAACTTTACAATTACTAAACCAAAGAGATATTAAAAATCTTATTACAAGTTTAAAGCTTATAAAAGCTTATTAAAGTCAAACTCAATATCAATCCAAACTTTTTATAAACACATTCAGTATGTTATACAAGTACAAGAAAATATAACAAATAAAAATTTTAAAATTGAATAAATTCGTTTTTGCCAGAATTTAAAACGTGTTTTAGTCGATAAAAAGGTGCTTGAGTCGTTCGTTTAATGGTTTAACTTGTGCAGATTTAGCTAAAGAACTGGAGCTATTTTAAAGTAGCCATATCCTCTCTAAGGTTTTGTCAATATTTCACTTTCAATTTGAAATCAATCCATGATGGAAATAATAGAGGAATAGAAATGAGAAACATTTTAATCAAGCCACGTCTACCCTTCTAAAATTAGTTCTCACTTCTCTATTATTATTTAAGTGACCTATATTATAACCTGTTACTGTTAGCATTGATATTTGAGGGTGGCATTTCATTTGGCGATAGCATCGAAGTTCACGTCTCATATTCATAAGCTAGTAGCATCATTCGGCGTATTTAGCATTTCAAAAGTTGAATGGGAAATGTGGTCAGAGTCCATCGCAGCTTGCTGAAATGTCCTGAGTGAGTTAATCAAATTCTTACAAGAAAAAAACAACACGAGATGATAATTGGTGTCATCACTAATTATACTTATAGGGGTTCCACCCCTTAGTCATTCACAATTTCACAATTTCAAGCAGACTACACCTCCTTAAAGGTAAAAGTAAACTTTTAAACCATAACAAAATATTCTCTCTCCTTATACGGGCATCACGTGGATCCTACCTCAACTCTCGCCCTGCCCAGGGTAGAAGCGCGCTGAGGTTTAGGAGGCGGCTGGACGTAAAGCTTGTCCCCACTGTCCGGAGACCCTACAGATTCAGCTGAGCACTTGGTGAGGGTTGGGGAGAGGGTCCCGGAAGTGGGGGAGGTGCTCGACAGGAAGAGAGCTGGTTTAGTGATGACATCACCCGGAGCAGGTGACATGCAAGTGGCGGGTGTTGAACCTCCGTCATCCGGCGTGGAGGAGCCGTTAGACATTGGCGTGGAGACTCGGCGTCCTAAACTGTCACCAGTAAATAATCTTTCTCTGTAAAGTACTCAGTTTAATAACAAAATCTGGAATACACGTTTTAAACTTTATACGACTGATATTTGCCCCTCCCATTAGAAGTTTAAGATGATCTACAATGATAGAGGAGGAAATGCTAGATGTACCTGTAATCGGACTCGGGCTTGCGAGGTTTAGGAGGAGGATTATTAGTGGGAGTGTGGGGCTCCGACCTAAAGAGCGGAACAACTACAGCGTTAATCATGAGGGGGCTGTCAGGGTTAAGAAGAGGACTGTCAGGGTTGAAGAGAGGGCTGTAAGGGGGTGTGTCTACCGGGGGAGGGGGGTCCTGCAGAGGGTCACACTCAAATAGTCCATCCGGCTCCGGCAGCATTAACGGTTCCGGGTGACACACAACATCTGGATCATCAGACAGTACTTCTAGTTCCGGCTCTGAGACGAAGTCGTCATGGTCAAACACGATGTCCTGATAGTCTGGTTCAGGAACTAATGTTGTGTTTAGGTATGTTTCTCTTTCTACTGGGAGAGGAGGGAGAGGGACGCCTAAACGCTCTAGTTCTGACAGAGGGTGGGAGTCTGTTGTGGTATCTTCGTCGTTTAGGAAGCCAAATACCTCCTGATGATTTAGAGAAATTATCAGTCGTAACTCTTAGCGGGAATTGCTTTTATCTAAGTTCATTCGAGAAAACAATAACCACATAAAGGTCCCCCCCATATCAAGGTAACAACAGTTATACTCACATTTATTCTATCAGATCCACTGGGTTCGAACGGACTCATATCACACTGACTAGCTACAGAGAGTCTGTTAGAGGAGTTGCTGGTCCTGGAGTCTTCAGAGTATCTCCCGGAGTATCCGGCGTAAGAGTTCCGGGTAAAGGTCAGGTCCGCCTTGCTCTGGGTCATGGGGAGAGGGTTGTAGGCGTTGGGCGCTAGATTCCCTATTTTGTGGTAATACTTCTCTACGCTTTCCCTGTTGTGGCTGTGTCGCTCTTCGAACTCCTGAAATAGTAGAATTCCCTGTGTTAACAACTAAAATAGTAGAATTCCCTGTGTTAACAACTAAAATAGTAGAATTCCCTGTGTTAACAACTAAAATAGTAGAATTCCCTGTGTTAACAACTAAAATAGTAGAATTCCCTGTGTTAACAACTAAAATAGTAGAATTCCCTGTGTTAACAACTAAAATAGTAGAATTCCCTGTGTTAACAACTAAAATAGTAGAATTCCCTGTGTTAACAACTAAAATAGTAGAATTCCCTGTGTTAACAACTAAAATAGTAGAATTCCCTGTGTTAACAACTAAAATAGTAGAATTCCCTGTGTTAACAACTAAAATAGTAGAATTCCCGGTGTTAACAACTAAAATAGTAGAATTCCCTGTGTTAACAACTAAAATAGTAGAATTCCCTGTGTTAACAAGTAAAATAGTAGAATTCCCTGTGTTAACAACTAAAATAGTAGAATTCCCTGTGTTAACAACTAAAATAGTAGAATTCCCTGTGTTAACAACTAAAATAGTAGAATTCCCTGTGTTAACAACTAAAATAGTAGAATTCCCTGTGTTAACAACTAAAATAGTAGAATTCCCTGTGTTAACAACTAAAATAGTTTAATTCCCTGTGTTAACAACTCAAATAGTAGAATTCCCTGTGTTAACAACTAAAATAGTAGAATTCCCTGTGTTAACAACTAAAATAGTAGAATTCCCTGTGTTAACAACTAAAATAGTAGAATTCCCTGTGTTAACAACTAAAATAGTAGAATTCCCTGTGTTAACAACTAAAATAGTAGAATTCTCTGTGTTAACAACTAAAATAGTAGAATTCCCTGTGTTAACAACTAAAATAGTAGAATTCCCTGTGTTAACAACTAAAATAGTTTAATTCCCTGTGTTAACAACTAAAATAGTAGAATTACCTGTGTTAACAAATAAAATAGTAGAATTCCTTGTGTTAACAACTAAAATAGTAGAATTCCCTGTGTTAACAACTAAAATAGTAGAATTCCCTGTGTTAACAACTAAAATAGTAGAATTCCCTGTGTTAACAACTAAAATAGTAGAATTCCCTGTGTTAACAACTAAAATAGTAGAATTCCCTGTGTTAACAACTAAAATAGTAGAATTCCCTGTGTTAACAACTAAAATAGTAGAATTCCCTGTGTTAACAACTAAAATAGTAGAATTCCCTGTGTTAACAACTAAAATAGTAGAATTCCCTGTGTTAACAACTAAAATAGTTTAATTCCCTGTGTTAACAACTAAAATAGTTTAATTCCCTGTGTTAACAACTAAAATAGTAGAATTCCCTGTGTTAACAACTAAAATAGTAGAATTCCCTGTGTTAACAACTAAAATAGTAGAATTCCCTGTGTTAACAACTAAAATAGTAGAATTCCCTGTGTTAACAACTAAAATAATAGAATTCCCTGTGTTAACAACTAAAATAGTAGAATACCCTGTGTTAACAACTAAAATAGTAGAATTCCCTGTGTTAACAACTAAAATAGTAGAATTCCCTGTGTTAACAACTAAAATAGTAGAATTCCCTGTGTTAACAACTAAAATAGTAGAATTCCCTGTGTTAACAACTAAAATAGTAGAATTCCCTGTGTTAACAACTAAAATAGTAGAATTCCCTGTGTTAACAACTAAAATAGTTTAATTCCCTGTGTTAACAACTCAAATAGTAGAATTCCCTGTGTTAACAACTAAAATAGTAGAATTCCCTGTGTTAACAACTAAAATAGTAGAATTCCCTGTGTTAACAACTAAAATAGTAGAATTCCCTGTGTTAACAACTAAAATAGTAGAATTCCCTGTGTTAACAACTAAAATAGTAGAATTCTCTGTGTTAACAACTAAAATAGTAGAATTCCCTGTGTTAACAACTAAAATAGTAGAATTCCCTGTGTTAACAACTAAAATAGTTTAATTCCCTGTGTTAACAACTAAAATAGTAGAATTACCTGTGTTAACAAATAAAATAGTAGAATTCCTTGTGTTAACAACTAAAATAGTAGAATTCCCTGTGTTAACAACTAAAATAGTAGAATTCCCTGTGTTAACAACTAAAATAGTAGAATTCCCTGTGTTAACAACTAAAATAGTAGAATTCCCTGTGTTAACAACTAAAATAGTAGAATTCCCTGTGTTAACAACTAAAATAGTAGAATTCCCTGTGTTAACAACTAAAATAGTAGAATTCCCTGTGTTAACAACTAAAATAGTAGAATTCCCTGTGTTAACAACTAAAATAGTAGAATTCCCTGTGTTAACAACTAAAATAGTTTAATTCCCTGTGTTAACAACTAAAATAGTTTAATTCCCTGTGTTAACAACTAAAATAGTAGAATTCCCTGTGTTAACAACTAAAATAGTAGAATTCCCTGTGTTAACAACTAAAATAGTAGAATTCCCTGTGTTAACAACTAAAATAGTAGAATTCCCTGTGTTAACAACTAAAATAATAGAATTCCCTGTGTTAACAACTAAAATAGTAGAATACCCTGTGTTAACAACTAAAATAGTAGAATTCCCTGTGTTAACAACTAAAATAGTAGAATTCCCTGTGTTAACAACTAAAATAGTAGAATTCCCTGTGTTAACAACTAAAATAGTAGAATTCCCTGTGTTAACAACTAAAATAGTAAAATTCCCTGTGTTAACAACTAAAATAGTAGAATTCCCTGTGTTAACAACTAAAATAGTAGAATTCCTTGTGTTAACAACTAAAATAGTAGAATTCCCTGTGTTAACAACTAAAATAGTAGAATTCCCTGTGTTGACAACTAAAATAGTAGAATTCCCTGTGTTAACAACTAAAATAGTAGAATTCCCTGTGTTAACAACTAAAATAGTAGAATTCCCTGTGTTTTTTTTATTAAATACTTTTCAAATTTTACAGAGTACAGCAATAGATGAATATAAAATAGAATCGTTCAAAATATCGCCCGCATCTGTAAAATATGATGGGCACCCAAACACGGTAAACACATAGTGAACTATGTCCGCAGTAACTTGGACCCATTACATCGAATTAATCTAAATCCAAAAATTTATGAAAAACTATTTAATAACAAACAAATCCATGGTGAATAACTGTGGATATAGTGTCAAAATTGGTATTTCATACGTCAAATTCCAGATACATTAGATACAGGTCTGATATGGTCATTAATGTGTGAGAAGGTGTGCGGGTGAAGTGTGATATGATGTTGAAAGTATAGGAAGGTAGATAAAAAAACTTAATAAAACAAAAAATAATAATATGGGGAGCAAAGAGACTTGGCTAGACTGTTGTTTCACTATCTAATAAACATTTCCATAGATGCTTAGTGACCTCAGCTTTGAAAAGACTAGTAGACACAATCTGTCTTACCTGTAAAGGGAGTCCATTCCACAGTATATGTGTTCTGTAGAAAAATGATTTTGCCAGTGGGCTATTTGAGGTACATATGGTGTGTGAATTCTGACTTAACTTAGGTAAAATTGATGACACAATAGACAGACTGTCGAGGTGGCAACGTCTTAGTCGAGAAGTGCCCTGATATAAAGAGAGATAGTGAGGCAGCGATACAGGAATTAAATTGTTCAGAACTTTGTGGAAAAAAATAAGATCATTCAAGTCAAACTTTTGAGACAAAGGGAGAATGTCGACAAGCTTGCACTTTTTGACATATTGCTCAGGTGGATAACTGCGGCCCTCTTCAGACAGAATCCATTTAATAGTTAACAACTAAAATAGTAGAATTCCCTGTGTTAACAACTAAAATAGTAGAATTCTCTGTGTTAACAACTAAAATAGTTTAATTCCCTGTGTTAACAACTAAAATAGTAGAATTCCCTGTGTTAACAACTATAATAGTAGAATTCCCTGTGTTAACAACTAAAATAGTAGAATTCCCTGTGTTAACAACTATAATAGTAGAATTCCCTGTGTTAACAACTAAAATAGTAGAATTCCCTGTGTTAACAACTAAAATAGTAGAATTCCCTGTGTTAACAACTAAAATAGTAGAATTCCCTGTGTTAACAACTAAAATAGTAGAATTCCCTGTGTTAACAACTAAAATAGTAGAATTCCCTGTGTTAACAACTAAAATAGTAGAATTCCCTGTGTTAACAACTAAAATAGTAGAATTCCCTGTGTTAACAACTAAAATAGTAGAATTCCCTGTGTTAACAACTAAAATAGTAGAATTCCCTGTGTTAACAACTAAAATAGTTTAATTCCCTGTGTTAACAACTAAAATAGTAGAATTCCCTGTGTTAACAACTAAAATAATAGAATTCCCTGTGTTAACAACTAAAATAGTAGAATTCCCTGTGTTAACAACTAAAATAGTAGAATTCCCTGTGTTAACAACTAAGAAGTAGAATTCTCTGTGTTAACAACTAAAATAGTAGAATTCCCTGGGTTAACAACTAAAATAGTAGAATTCCCTGTGTTAACAACTAAAATAGTAGAATTCCCTGTGTTAACAACTAAAATAGTAGAATTCCCTGTGTTAACAACTAAAATAGTAGAATTCCCTGTGTTAACAACTAAAATAGTAGAATTCCCTGTGTTAACAACTAAAATAGTAGAATTCCCTGTGTTAACAACTAAAATAGTAGAATACCCTGTGTTAACAACTAAAATAGTAGAATTCCCTGTGTTAACAACTAAAATAGTAGAATTCCCTGTGTTAACAACTAAAATAGTAGAATTCCCTGTGTTAACAACTAAAATAGTGGAATTCCCTGTGTTAACAACTAAAATAGTAGAATTCCCTGTGTTAACAACTGAAATAGTAGAATCCCCTGTGTTAACAACTAAAATAGTAGAATTTCCTGTGTGACCTACCTATGTGACCTATGTTGAGTTTCGTCAAGACTTGACGGGGCCATCACATCTTCTGACCACCCCATAGCGAGGTAGAGTCTCGCTCGTTGCGCCAGCACAGCAGAGAGTTCGTATTTGGAGGAGTATATCCCCTGATCGGCGGCTTATCAGGGAGAGACAACATGAACTTTGTGAGCTTATCTTTGAAGTGCTCTAGATCTTGAATGACATTCAGATGGTAGGGGATTGCATTCCACAATTTGGGTCCCTGAACTGCAAATGAGTTGTCAAACAAGGTGAGGTTTGCTGTTGAACTGGTTCTACGTTTTGATGGAATTACTGCAAGGTTTCCAAGCCTTGGGCGTGAAACAAATAGAACGTTCAGATCATTGCTGGTCTTTCCGTGGAGGATTTTCCACATATGGAGAATGATGAATCGCTCCCGCCTTCGTTGAAGAGACATCAGAGATAGATAGACCAGGCGATCCCAGTAGTGGAGATCGCGCATTCCTGATATTCTGGCGGTGAATGCTTTCTGTACACTCTCCAGTTCTTGGATATCGCTGATTTTTGAGGGATGCCATAATGGACAGCAATATTCAATCAGACTTCGAACCATTGATTTGTATAGGGTCAGCATGATGGAGTGAGATCGTGTGTGAAATACACTGAGAACCCATGATGCTTTTTGGCGTGCTTTATCTGCAATGGCTCGTATGTGAGGGGACCAAGAGAGATCACTTGACACTATGACGCCTAAATCCCTGAGCTGATGTATTGGCTCAAGTATAGTGTCTTTGGAAACTGAGTATTGATAGTGTTCAACCACAAATGGAAGTTCAGATAGTACATATTGGTGGTTGAATTTATGACACATGTACTCAAATTTGTCTTTGTGAAGGGCCATATTATTTCTTTCAGACCAGTCAATGACATTTTGCAGATCTTCTTGGAGGAGCTTGACGTCATGCTCCGATTTGATAGCAATGGATATGCGAGTGTCATCAGCAAAACATCGAATTATAGAGTGCATGATACAATGTTCGATATCATTGATAAAAATCAAGAAAAGGATCGGCCCCAAAACCGTACCTCGTGGAACTCCGCTGATTATCAGTGCAAGGATGGACAGATGACCGTCAACAACAACTGCTTGTTTCCGGTCTGAGAGGAAAGATTCTATCCACTTTATGATTTTAGGATGGATTCCATAGAGTTGGAGCTTTCTCAGTAGGAGTTTGTGATCGACTTTATCGAAAGCCTTGGCATAGTCGAGGTATATTGAATCAAAATCTGAATTGTTGCTCAGAGAATCCAAAACGTCATCAAAATGGTGGAGAAGTTGAGTAAGGCAACTCCGGCCAGATCTAAATCCGTGCTGCTTACTACATATGAGGTTATTGATCTCCAAATAGTTTACCAGCTTTTTTCTTATCACCCTCTCGTATACTTTAACCACATGAGATGTGAGTGATATAGGTCGGTAGTTAGCTGGTTTGGCTCGACTATCCTTCTTGTGGAGAGGAAATACGTGTGAGAACTTATAGAAACTAGGGACCTCCCCAGTAACTAAAGAGCGGGACCAGATGATGTGCATTGGTTCTGCTAGGGCTTTCTTGCAGTTCTTGAGAAGAGTGACTGGAATTTCGTCAGGACCTGATGCAGCATTAGGTTTGATGTCTTCAATGGCCTTAATGATGTCGTCCACGGAGAAATTCAGCATATCGTCAGTAAAAGGATGCTTGATTGGAGGGGGACTGAAAGAAGCAGAGTCGATCCGAGTTTTCGAAGGATCACTGAATACTGACAAGAACTGATTCTGCAAGAGGTTGGCAATATCTTTTGGATTTGATTTGATGGCACCGTTTCCATCAAAAAGCATGCTGATGTTGCTTTTCTTCTTCGAAAATTTCTTAGCGTAACTATAGAAATACTTGGGATTTTCTTTTACCTTGCTTACGGCTTGCTGTTCACGGTACAGGAGATCCTGGTTGATGGCATCACGAATATCCATATGAGCGAGAGCAAGTTTCCGGTTCAAAGATTCAATCTGTGTGGGAGGGCTATGGGGATTACTTTTTGCAGCCTCTAGCTGGGTTTGAAGCTTTCGTTTTCTGCGAGAGGGGATGCGCACAGATGAGCGAGTTTGGGTTTTGGGAGGGATCTTCTTCGGACAGCCAATCTGGCAGATTTGTAGAGTAATAAGAGTGAATAGCTCTGGAAAATCCTCTTTGTCGCAAAGGTTGATGAGTTGAGCCCAGTCAACAGATGAGAGCATGTCATTGATCGATGAAAAATCTGCTTTATTAAAGTCTAAGCTTCTAAACGAAGAATCAATGAAATCCGGAGGATCTGAATGAGTAGGAGAACAAGGATTGTAAGACAAAAATATCTCTACACGTCTGTGATCTGATAGTGGAGTGTCCGAAATAGAGACGTGAGAAACTAGATCCTCTGAGTTTGAAATGTACAGATCTAATACATTTCTGAGTCTGGTGGGTTCCAGCACATGTTGAGTACATAGATTCTCAGACATGAAGTCAAGTAAAAGAGCTGCACTGTAAGTTGAACATGAGGAACCACCGGGTAAGATAGAATTAGTGGACCAGCCAATGAGGGGAATATTTAAGTCTCCAAGAAGTGATAGCCGGTATTCGCCATCGCCACTGGCAATGTACTGGTCAATGAAGTCCAAACATGATTTAAAACTGGGAACTGGACACTCGGGCGGGCGATATAGTACACAAATGATTGACTTTTCAGATTCGCTGGTACACATCAAAGCCTGACAGTATCTATCATCATATGTCTGGACGTTAGTTATGGGGAGTTTATCATGTGTATAAAGTAAAACTCCACCTCCAACCCTAGCTTCTCTATCACTTCTGAACAGAGAGTAACCCGGAATTTCAAGTTGAGCATCCTCGATGTAAGACTTAAGCCATGTCTCTGTTAAGGCGATTAATGGAACGGTGTGGTTCTTGGCTTGTTCCTTTCTTAATTCGTCTTCAAGGTAAGAGGCTTTCCATCTGGAGGTGCTATGGGCGCTAGGGTTAAATGATTGAATGTTTAGCAGCCAGATGCTAGAATGTTCGACCAGTTCGCTTGGGGAGGAGGAAAACGACTCTGCGGTTGGAACTGGGGAACAGGATGTTGGAACATGATGTTCTGGCTTGGAGGACCGTGAGGGACGAACTGCCTGATGATGTGCTGGTTGGCACTGGGGAAGAGCGAGGCAATTCTGTTCTCCTGAGTCACAATACTGGATTTTATGTTTTCGATCTCTTTCTGAAAAATGGTCTGGAAGTTCGTCAGAAGGGATCGAATCTCTAAAAAATCCTTGTTCTCATGGTGGGGTGTTGACTTAGTATGAGACTGAGAAGAAGAGCGTGTCCTTTTATTGTTGTTATTCTCTTTATTTTTCTGATCATTAGAAGTTCTGTTATCAGAGATGTCTCTTCTGTAGGAATCACGCTCCTTGGGTTTGTGTCGTTTAGTACCAACAGTGTGAACTAATAAGCATTCCTCATCGTAACAAGACTTATCAGACAAGGATGTTGGACAGTGTTGGGGATGAAAAAATTTGCATTTATCACCACGCCTACAGCCAAACTTTCTGTGGGTACTATTTTTAATGAACTTAGAGCAGCGTGGAGGGTGGAACATTTTGCATGCTGATTGATCATTACTTGGCGTTTTACCACTGACACCGTGTGGGCATTTTCCAAGTTTTAGCAAGCTGCAGATCTGTGTTAACAACTAAAATAGTAGAATTCTCTGTGTTAACAACTAAAATTCTTTACAATTTTTATAAAGTTACTTCTGGAGAATAATTAGCTAGTTACTATGGTTACTAGTTACTATGGTTACTATGGTTACTAGTTACCGGACTGGCTAAAAATAAGCGCTTTCTCCTACCTCGATCTTTTCATCGTATTTTCTCTTTATTTTCCTCTTCTCCTGTTCACAGAGTTCTGTCCGCTCAGCCTTCTTGTGCCGCTGAGTTTCCAAAACACTCCCCTCCGCCTCAACCTGGATCTGACGGCACCGCTCAATTGTCTCCTTCTTTCGGGTCAGGAAGTTCTCCTTCTGCTCCTTCTGTATGTCCCACACTTCCTTCCAGATCTCCGATTCGCGGTCCTTCTGTTCTACTTTGAACTGAAATTGTATCTAAGTTAATACAACTGAGGCGGTCCTTCTGTTCTACTTTGAACTGAAATTGTATCTAAGTTAATACAACTGAGGCGGTCCTTCTGTTCTACTTTGAACTGAAATTGTATCAAGTTAATACAACTGAGGCGAGGGATTGTTATTCTTGAATCTATTAGATATCAAGCTGCCTTGATATTGAGTAAGCTAGAAGGAACATCAGAAATTTCCCCATCCAACCTGTTCAAGGAATTTCTTCCTCTCCGATCTGCTGAGCAGGGCAACACTTTTATTAACCACTTCTAGGCGACGTTTCTTGTCTTCCTTGATCTTCTTTGGGACGTTCTTGCGATCCACCTCTTGCTGTTTCATTAGTTCTGCTTCTTCTAGAGCCAGTGTCCTCTTTGTGAATTCTTGCTCCTGTGAAAGTGATAATGTTTAAGCTGTTTTGAAGGTGAAAGTGTAAGAGAAAGTTGAAGTGAAAGTACAAGTGAAAGGAAATGTTCTAAGCAGTCTGTCATTTATAGCAAAACTAGTGTAATGTGGTTGGCCGCCTCTATTTTACACTTAGATCACACAGAAGGCCAGAACTCTGCATACAGAGCAATAAAAGTTAGTGAGAATAAATGAAGCTCTGCCAACAACTTTAAGTTGCTAAATTATAATTAGCAAGTTATATTTATAGTTATCCGGGTCAACCGTTACTTTATAAAAAATGTTGTCATATCATTATCAGTATCTAGAATAAAACAATTGCGAACCTTTTGATGTTTAATCCGGTTGTGCTCTTACCTTTTGATGTTTAATCCGGTTGTGCTCTTGCTGCATCTCGAAGTTAACCTTGAGCTGCTCTAATCCCAGATCAAACATTTTGATACAATACGCGGAGTCGATCTCATAAAGATCCTCCGCCCTCTTTAGAACTATTTCACGGGTTATTTCTATATACTTCAGCTCCAGTTCCAGCATCGACTGCTTCTGTTCCTTGCCTGGAAAGGGAATTAATTTGGAAAACGTTACACGAAACAAAAAAATCTTAATCATACATCTTAATTAAACTATATTATTAAGAAACTGTTTCCAACATTAAAATATTCAAAACCCCTAAAAGAAATCAAGTCATCCTAAAATGGTGATCAGTACAGATCAAGACAGCTAGAGTAAAAATTTGTTTCTCCAAGCAACTCTATCATCGGCTAATATCTTAAGCTTATTAAGATCATTCAAAGAGTTAAGTTTTAAATTTTTAATCCTCTACGGGTCAAATTAAACTATATAATACATTTGTTTGAGTAAACATTTGCTGGCACTTCGGGTCAGTCCCCAACAGTCTTATGGTTAAAAAGTAAGATTTTGCTTTACTTACTAAGCTGTTCGTGTAGCTCACAATGTCTTAATCTTTGGTCATTCTCAGTTTCAATAGGTTCCAGTTTTGGTTCAATTCCACGCTTCATAGACCTGAATAAATTTACCATATAAAGTAAAACAGTTTTACAGTAAAATCTCGTTATTTCCTTCCCTTCAAATTTCCCTTCAAAATTTATATTACTAGAAACATTCATTTTGAAAAAATTTAATTTTTCCTTGTGGCGGAAAGCCCTTTCTAGTTTCTTACCGTCTTGTTACTTTGGCCTGCTTAGCGTGCTCCTTCAGCAACTTTTCTTTCTCTTTCTTCAGAGTTTCCACTAAAGAATTGAACTCAGCGCCATGCTCTTTTTCTTTCTTTTCTAACTCCTTTTTCCTGGAAACACAAATAGTAAATCACAAGATGAAGAAATGTTGATGAAGCCATCCAGGTAATTGTGGTATCAGAAGTAGAAATCTGCCATAAAACATGGTTTGTACGTTCTCAGGAACTGGAAAAAATAAATTTACTTTTACGAAATGTTGGAGAGCTTTACCTGTCTTTGTGAGTTTTATCGAGGATTTGGTTGCAAGCCTTGAGGATACCATCCGCTTCAGATCTCTGGGACTTGATAAGGTCGTCTCGCTCAGCCTTCCACTTTCCCATCATCTTCTTCTGATCCTTGAGCTCTGTCTTTCTCAGCAAGTTGTATTCCTTTTCTACTTCTTTCCTGTGACAAATTGTAAGCATAACTAAACAGTGTCTCTAACTATACGCTATACGGTTGTATAAAGTATACAGTTTTCAATTTTCATTAGAAAGTGGTATAATATATGTAATCTCAACTTGGCACGATTCCAAGATTCCACATACCTGAGCTTGTAGACACGTTGAGCGTAAGTAGTTTTACTTTCGTCTCTGATGCTAATCAGATCCTCAGTGTGTCTTACCAGCTCCTCCCCGTCTATCACAAACTTACGAGATCTTGTCCTTCTGTACATCTGCGGGAATATTGTTACTATGGTTACTAACTAGTTACCATGGTTACTAACTAGTTGCCATGGTTACTTACTAGTTACCATGGCAACTAGTTACCATGGTTACTAACTAGTTACCATGTTAGTAACTAGTTACCATGGTTAGTAACTAGTTACCATGGTAGCTATGATTTCTAATTAGTCAAGTCTCCTCGGCAGGAATATCTTGTGAGACGAATGTTGTAAAAGTTATCATATTATATATTTAGATAGATTCACTATTCAGTTACATATTACATTTTAAAATTGTTAATACCGATAAATATTAATTTGGACAGACAGTAGTTTGTTTATAATCAATATATATATATTAACATGATTAAGTTAATTAAAGCAAGGAATGTAAAATAATAACGCTATCTACTAACTAACTAGTTACCATGGTTACTAACAAACGCTACCTTTTCAGTGTCATTATTCTGGGGTATCTGTAGGTAGGTAAGACTAGAGTTGAGATTAAGTTCGGAGTTCTGCTTGAACATCCCCACCTGCTCCTCCAAGCGTGGACCTTCTGTCTGCAAATTGCGGTAAGATAAGTAAGGGGATTTCTGAGGGAACCCGAACGTTGGGCTGAACCGCATGTTCCTGGAACGTTGCGGTAGTGCGGACATGGAGTTGAACCGCGGGAGGGGCGAGGGGTTGTAGGAGGGGTGGGTGGAGTCGGTTACAGTGTAACGTCGCCGGTCGGTAGTCAGTCCGCGGTTCTGTAATGTAACTTGTTGTCAGGTCTAATTACCACATTACACTAGTGTTAGTGGTACCACATTAGTGTTGTCATGTCTAATTACCAGTCATTATTACAAATAACCTTAGTTAACAGTACCAGTCAGTCAGCCACAGAATCAACATATGATCATCCAAACCAGTGTAATATCACTTTCAGAGCATAAAAGCTGGGAACTGATCAATTGCTCGAACAAATGCAAACTTAAAACGACAAACTGACTGTGCACAAGTCAACACAATTAAGCTAATTTCGCTATCTTAATACATTATTGGGTTACGTGGCCATGTCGTAGACGGTGAACTTACTGTTAATAACTTAAGCACTTTTTCCTTGTCATATTTCAGATGAACAGAATAATTATGAATTTCTATTAAATGAGCTAATAGCTTGCTCTAATAACAGAGTGTAGTTATTATCCTTAAACTACAATAACAGAGTGTAGTTATTATCCTTAAACTACAATAACAGAGTGCAGTTATTATCCTTAAACTACAATAACAGAGTGCAGTTATTATCCTTAAACTACAATAACAGAGTGCAGTTATTATCCTTAAACTACAATAACAGAGTGTAGTTATTATCCTTAAACTACAATAACAGAGTGTAGTTATTATCCTTAAACTACAATAACAGAGTGCAGTTATTATCCTTAAACTACAATAACAGAGTGTAGTTATCATCCTTAAACTACAATAACAGAGTGTAGTTATTATCCTTAAACTACAATAACAGAGTGTAGTTATTATCCTTAAACTACAATAACAGAGTGTAGTTATTATCCTTAAACTACAATAACAGAGTGTAGTTATTATCCTTAAACTACAATAACAGAGCGTAGTTATTATCCTTAAACTACAATAACAGAGTGTAGTTATTATCCTTAAACTACAATAACAGAGTGTAGTTATTATCCTTAAACTACAATAACAGAGTGTAGTTATTATCCTTAAACTACAATAACAGAGTGTAGTTATTATCCTTAAACTACAATAACAGAGTGTAGTTATTATCCTTAAACTACAATAACAGAGTGCAGTTATTATCCTTAAACTACAATAACAGAGCGTAGTTATTATCCTTAAACTGCAATAACAGAGTGTAGTTATTATCCTTAAACTACAATAACAGAGTGTAGTTATTATCCTTAAACTACAATAACAGAGTGTAGTTATTATCCTTAAACTACAATAACAGAGTGTAGTTATTATCCTTAAACTACAATAACAGAGTGTAGTTATTATCCTTAAACTACAATAACAGAGCGTAGTTATTATCCTTAAACTACAATAACAGAGTGTAGTTATTATCCTTAAACTACAATAACAGAGTGTAGTTATTATCCTTAAACTACAATAACAGAGTGTAGTTATTATCCTTAAACTACAATAACAGAGTGTAGTTATTATCCTTAAACTACAATAACAGAGTGTAGTTATTATCCTTAAACTACAATAACAGAGTGCAGTTATTCCTTAAACTACAATAACAGAGTGTAGTTATTATCCTTAAACTACAATAACAGAGTGTAGTTATTATCCTTAAACTACAATAACAGAGTGTAGTTATTAACTACAATATCTAAACTACAATATCTAAAGGTCTATTTGAGGCCTTTTACCCGAAGCCGCTGTGCATTAGGTTACTGCTTAGCTAACTGGTTACTGCTGGGTTGGTACTCTGGATAGGGCTAGAGCTTTGGTTATGTAATCAAGAGGCTTGCATTATGTCTAAGTGTTGAAGTTATAAGCGTAGGATGATAAATGACTAATGTCTAACACTGAGTTCCTGACAATTCAATATAATTTATATTCTAATTATATATACATAGAAATTTCATCATAGAGATTTTTATTTGTTCGTTTGAAATGTTGTAGGCTTGTTTATATGCAAGGTAGAGATTAATAATATTATTAGCAAATTCTTAATCTGAATTTAATTTGTAAGTCTGGTTACCGGAGACATCAATTATTTGATTACTCCCCGCAATCAAAACTGGATTTGGTTTTACAGGACCTGTATTCGATTTTCAACTTATGTATTTTTGATAAAATTACAAATGTCAAAAGAAACCAATTTAAATTCACGTTTGACCAACTGTCTATTTCCAGTACAAGATTGGCTAGTGAAGCGAACACTTCCTTGTCTTTGACATTACTCTGATGCAGAGCTCTATTTTTTAGCCAATGATTTTTGGGGACAGGAATCTTGCTCTTTGATTTTAGACCGTACACAGCTGCAAAAGAATTATTATTACTCTGCCCAGACCCCTGACTAGGACGGACGTAAGTCTATTTTGGGCGGAAGGAAATTACGTCAAGGATGTTCAGACGGAATGTTTTAAAGAATATATATGTATCTGTATTAAAAGTCCAAGCTAGTTTCAACGCAAGTTTACTTTTCTACAATCAGAGTAATTTACCAGTTTTAAAGAATATGAATTGATTAATCTGTATTTATAAGTCACAAAAGCAAGTTACTTTTCTACAATCAGAGTACTATACCAGTTTTCTGCAACAGATCTGACTTCCCCAACATCCAGTAGCCTTATTTTGAACCATACCAGCCCGCACCTGTCCCAGTTTCTTGAACATTCCTCGACAAAACACCTGAGTTTGGTCCAATCAGGACGTAAGAACGAGCTTTCACGATGATTAAGAGAACCCAATCACAAAAACCCATACTGCTACTACTCTTCTCGTGTGCGAGATCACTGAATGTTGACTGTGAAAAACATTGAAATATTGGAGCTTTCCCGAGTGTGATTCATTTACCAATGACAGTGTAATTTTAGATGTAACATTACACAACTCTACATACAACAAATGTGGCCTGTGTTTTGAGTACCTGGTTGATCTTACCGCTTTCCATCTCCGTTTTTTAACAGGCGTTACTTCAGAGGAAGGGGGAGATAGTTTTAACATTATAGACTACCGCCTGAAATAAGCACTTCTAATTACTTGTCCGGTCACGTGGAGATCTAGCATTCTCAAAAGAATCTATCCGATTCTCAAAAAGTTATGGCTGGGCCCAAATATTATACTAATTTAAAATTCCTGATTCAAAATATCACTACATATCACTAAATATCACTAAATATCCACTAAATATCACTAATAACACTAAATATCACTAACAATCACTAAATATCACTTAATATTCACTAACATATCACTAAATATCATAAAATATCACTAACTATCACTAAAATATCCACTAACTTCACTAAATATCACTAAACTATCACTACTATCCACTAACTTCACTAAATATCACAACTGTGATTGAGTAAGAATAGCAGTTAATCTCCAGGACTTACTTGAGAGATGATAGTCCGTCTTGGCATCCGTCCAGATTACCCTCACCGTCACACACGTGACAATAACACGATGATACAGTAGCTGAAGCAGGGATGTGGACGAGGGAGTCGCTCAGGTAGATGTTGTGGGAGGACAGTTGTCTCCAGTGCTGTAATATGAGTTGTTTAAGGAGCGTGTGTAATACTAGTTGGAGATTGGAGGAGCAATGCTGGTACACTGGTTTAATATAATTTAAACTTCCAGTATTAAGTTTAGTAAGGCAGATTGTATAGTTGATTTAAAGAGGAAAATGCCTGCACCATATTAATTTAGACTTTTAGATTCTTAGCGTAAAAATCAGCGGTAAAATTCTGCTGTGACTATGTAAACTTTTGTTATTTTAGTTATATTTTAGTTATTTTAGCGTATTGAAAAAAGACGATGTTCCGTTATGTGCACCCATTTACTCAACCTCAAAGTTTAACGGTATCCTCAAGGTCGAAAGGTGCACCCCGCGTGTCACAGTTTCTACTCAATTTTATAACATTATTAGACAAATGTAAAAAATAACTCGTTACAATCTTAATAGATCTTTAGCATAATCTGTTGCAGGTGCTGCGACTTACAGTAATTTAAGTGCAGAATAGGCACCACAAAAACGTAGTAGTTCCGAACTAAGGCAGTTCATGGAGAAGGACTGGGGTTAGACTGGGTCCTCGGAAGTGCACATTTTGAGTGTTAGGCTGCACATACGGGACATTCAGTCTACTTTTAGTTTAAAACAGATGCTATCCGAGTAAAAGGTATGCACAAAGCGATTTTGAATGTACCTTATAATGCGTCAACTAACCTAAATAATCAAATTTGTCGAAACTTTCAATTATTCATAATATAAATAATTATTTTACGTCACTTTATCTTTTTCGAATAACTGCTTCAGGTTTAAGATCAAAATATTGTTGAATACTCTTCAAATCGAATTATAACACCAATGTAATGTGTAAAAAACAATTTTAGTTAACATTTTCTCTCTCTTTTCGTGACCAGATTATTTATTTTATGAAATCTAGATAATTTCTCGAATTAAAAGTAACAAACGCAACTACTAATATTAATAAGTATGAGAGCAAGCTTTTTTAGTTTTTTAACATTTTTTATAGCTGTTTGGTCCTTGAAAACAGTAAATTCTCGAATAAACGTGACATACGCAACTATAATATATAATTAAGTACTAAGAGCATGCTTTTTTTGTTTTTAAACATTTTTAATACGCTGTTTTGTCCAAACAGTTAAATTCTTCGAATTAACGTAACCATACGCAAGTTTACTAATATATAATTAAGTACTAAGAGCAAGCTTTTTTTTGTTTTTTTAACATTTTTAATAGCTGATTTTGTCTTGAACCCAGTAAATTTTCGAATAAAATAACATACGCAATACTAATATATAAATAAGAACTAAGAGTAAGCTTTTTTGTTTTTAAACATTTTTAATGCTTTTTTGTCCATAAAGAAAAAAAATACCGATCAATGAAAAAGAAGCAATAATTTCGGGTCTCGGGTTTCTAGAAATCAGAGTTTTGACTGTACACATTACGTGCTTATGTAATATTTAATTGTAATGTTATGTTCACACTACTTTTGGGGAAAGAGTGCTGTGGTTGATGGGGGATTGCGAAATACATTTTCATCTTTGCTAAAACAAAAGAGTCAAATAAATATGTCGCACACCATCATCTTTGGGACTTGAGAGGTCGTTTACATTATGGTTTGTTTACAATCTAGGGGAGGCCGGCGGAGATTTGGAAATGCTTGCTATTTCTACACATTAGTTATGTGTACAAAGTGGATTAATTTGATGGGCGGGGGATCTAAAATAGCCAAATCTGGCTTGCGTAATATGTGAACGATCTCCTGGACAACACAAGAATTTGTAGGTAAAAATAAAAGAGTCCGAGGTTTTCTAAACGTTGTTAGGACCCCTTGCTAATATCTAAGATCAATTTGCAGTAAAAAAGGGCTCATTTTTTCTTAGATGAACGATGAAATTGTTGTTGACAACTTAAGTAGAGTCAACGGGACTTCCAAATCCTCATTTTGAATTTGTCAATATCTACATATTCTACACATTCTTATTGGTCCAAGTATTGCGGGGACATAGTTCCCTAGTGTTTAAGTGTTATTAATTTCTCGTCAAGCCACAGAAGAAGTTACACGGCGGAGAAGGCTTCTTATCATTTTCTTTCCCCTTTCTATCTCACTTAGTTTATTCATTTCCTGGTACTCTTGACATAAATTTTTGCAGAGAATTCCAAAACACGTTTTAAATTGAGGGAATGAGTTCTAGTTTTTCGTAGGTCTCGTCAATGGCCCTTCCATGGTCCTTTTGAAACTTCTGTTCCCTCCCGTATTGTTTCCAATGTTGTAGCTTCACGTTCAGTATTACGTCTTTTCATCAGCTGTCTTCACCAAAGCGTCGAAGTGTTCGGTTGTTATTTTAATTTCAACGAGCATGCTTGTGGTTATGTCCTCCTAAGATTGGCACTAGTTGCCTTCAACAACTCCAGCACTAGTTCCAAAAGCTATTGCAGCTGCAGCAAGTCCGATAGGTTCCAAAAGTTGGCTGCACCCACAACGCGCAACGCAAACACATTGTTGTCCTCCATAAGCTATCCTCGTTGTATTTGGCATAGGAGCTATTTTTCTTGCTCGTATCCACGGCTGATTTTCTCTTGCACCAAATTTTTAAGCTGCCAGGGGAATTGACGCCGCAAGTAATGAGTCTGTAGCTGTGGATATTCTTTCGCAAGCAGCTTTAAATCCGGTGAACATTGTCTTCTAATTTTTCAGGTACAATTTCAACGTATTTCTAAATCTAACATGGTCTGAGTCTTGCATCACGACTGCGAATTTGCCACTGATGATAAGACCGACTTAACGAGCCCACTCAGGGGTAGCACGGCTTCATTTCGAAGACTTTATACGAGTTCAAAATCTTTAGCTGCTTTGATAAGACACTCCAGATTCTTCTTTTCCTTTTTCGTCTAAAATGAGATTCACCTGCAAAAAGGATTCTATGGCTATTGAAAATTTTAGCTGCGAAGTCACTTCACTTTCTTAAGTGTGATATAACTTCAACATTAATGTCATGCCATACTTTAACTCTAAGTGGATCTGAGCTACAAGCTTTGAACAGGAACTTGTAATGGGTGCCATCATTCTTTGCTCATGTCGAATTCATTCGTGGAATAGGGAGGTATTACTTATTAGCAGCATAAACACTAGAATCTAGTGCATATTGCATAGGTGTTTCGTGCACACTTTTACGCACTTTCCCAAAACACACAGCACTATGCGCACCGAAACGACTCAAATTTCAGCACTTTTAGGTATCTTTAGGACTTTTTACCAAATAAAACTTATACAGTACACATTACTATCGGCCAGAATAATACTTATTTGTGTAATAGTGGACCAAAAGTGTCAAGTGCAAGGTATCATACCCTATGTTTTTGGTATGAGAACTCCATATAAAATGGGGCCCTCTTGAAAAATGTCCTAAAAGTCGATGCAAACTTATGAGCGGCTAAAACATAAGAACGTTAAATTGGTCATCAGTGCAAAATTGAACGGCTAAAAGTTAGAAGTTTTATATTAGGGTATGATTGCCTCGATCGAATCCCTCGCCCCACAGATTGACATTGAGCCACTTCATATTGTCGTTTTTTAAACATTTAATCCACACGATGTGTTGCAGTTCTTTATAATGTAGCTCCGCCAGCCAGTATGTGGAGACTCACAATATGTGATCCATAATACCTTGTTTCTTGCGGGGGAAAATATGCAAATTATCAGCTCTCAGTGCGAAAGAGATTTAGTGCCTATAATTTTTAATTAATAGTAATAAAAGTAGTACATGGACACGTTAAGTTTTAGACGCTTATTATTTATATTGGGTTTGTCATCCACGAAAGTTTATGGTTGTGATTTGGGTGTCGGAACTTAACGTGCATTGGGCATGACCCTAAACAAATTTCCGTTTTGTTTAATGCGTTTAGTTAATCGGTTTGGCTGAATACAACCAGGTGAATGTCTCATCTAATAAAACGTTATTTCTATGCTGTAAGGCGTTTTAATTAATCGTATCTGCTGATTATGACCTGGTGAATGTATTTACTAATAAAACGTTTGTTGTCGCTAGGAATGAGCGAGATGATTATCTTATTTTAATTCGGATCTGTAACTTCTTCCCCCAATGTGCCATGTGGTATGAACAGTGGTGTGGTAGTGGGAGTGAAGAATTAGATTGGCAGTTTAACTTGGGGTTGGTTCCTCTAATATTAGGAGACTCCCCTAAAGATTGGCTATTCTGTAGTATCTTTATCTATATTATTTCTTAAATCTAAATCCTCATGGACGATGTCTGAGACTTTCTGTTGGATCGGTTACTATTAAAAAGTGGTATGGGTGATTCTTTATCTGTTGAGGTGAATGTGGAATGGGATGAAAATCGGTGGTTTTTTTAACCCTTAATGTTTAACCTCAATTTGATCTCGATTTGAAAACTGTGGCGCTCATCTGAGTGAAATGTCTATTATTATTATAAAACAGGATCTTACCGACAAAAATGATTCTTAAAAATACCTTAATGCGGTAAACTGTACCCTTGAAAAAGATTTTCCCAACATCTGTTGCATGCAGCTATATCTCTAATTTCGTTCAATTCATGCAAGTTGTCCATTTGCAAATTTCTACTACTTAAATCACTTCTTAAAACCGATAACAAGTTCATTCTAGGTCTCCCCAATCTACCAATGAATAAATTATCTGATTCAATAGCAAAAGAGAGAGCCGTTTGGGCTGGGGTGTTCTCCATACTCCTGAGAATGTGTCCAAACATCTTCCACCGCTGGTGTTCAATACGCTTGGATAACTTTTCAACTTTGCACCTTTCATACAATGCTTTGTTGCTTATCATACCTTTAGGCCATTTGATGTTTAAAATGGACCTGAGGTGTCTACGATGGAGTGTGTCCATTTTCTCCATGGTTGCTTTCTTAGGACTCCAACTATTTGAGTTGTAAATCAATACAGATACAACTTGAGCATCATATAACCTCAGCTTTCTTTCAAGGGAAATTTTCTTACCGGACAACCATACTTTTCCAAAGTTCTTAAAAGCAATCTCAGCTAGGATTCTCCTTCTTTGAATGTCCTTCTCAGTACCGAGTAAGGAACCTAGTGACTTGTTACTTCGCCATGGTTCGTTATTAGCTAATGGCTGACCGTTTGTGTCTTTATCAGATTTTTTCGCCAGGTAGAAGGTACTGAATTCAGTTTTACTTTCATTTACTTGGAGGTTCCAGTCTTTGAGAATATCCTTCACTGTAGGAAGGAAAATTCTCAGTTTCTCGATGTCCTCATCAGCAAAGTCACAATCGTCTGAATATTCCCACTCAGTTGGAAAACCTAGTTTTGATACTGGTGGGTTTGGTCTCCCAGATACAGCTCTGAGGTGGTGTAAGGCTGCTGCAAGAATAAGTGTGAATAGCTTTCCAGATAAACTGTCACCTTGAAAGGCTCCGAGTAAACTTTCAAACTCTTCCGACAGTGAGGAGTTAACACGAACTCTAAGGAGAGTATTCGATAGAAGGTATTGAACTAAGCGAATGTCGTCCTCCGAACAACCAGCATCCTTCAAAACATTGATGATAGTGTCCCTTTTCACGGTATCAAAAGCTCTACTCATATCAATACCCATTTTGCTAAATGTCCATTTCTTCCTCATCACAACAGATATTAGCATTCTCTGAGCCCACACAATGTCAGAGCAGCTCCTACCTCTCTTGTAAGCACTCTGCCATGGCATGGTGTAGTTGTCAATTCTACTCTCAACCCGTTTTAAGGCAATTTGAGTGAGCATCTTCCTTGATCCGTTTAACAGTGTAAGTGGTCTAAGGCTTGTGAGGGGACCTTTAGGTTTACCGGGCTTCTGTAGAGGAGTCACAATACCTTGTCCTATTGAACTTATGTATTTTTTCCCACTAAATGACTCGTTAATTGCCTCAGCATACTTCTCAAAAGTGATTGGATGGGCGTACTTTATAAACCCCTCCGGGTTAGAATAAGATTCTGATAATCCCGGCTCCCGCTAGATAGATTATGATAATCCCGGCTCCCGCTGTTAGTTTTTTCCCGCTGAATAGATAACCCCGGCACAGCTTCTATAATCCCGCCCCGCTAATTTGGCTCAACAAGATTGGTTTTGTTTTGATATTCCATGAGAATTTCAACCGCGCACTGTCACGTGTTTTGATGACGTGTATCACGTGACTAACTACTACGGGGCGCATTGGTAAAAAATGTCACGTGACCTATGGCTTAACGTAAGAACTGTAAATACACTTGATCTACGTATCGGTCTTACTGCAGGCGCTGGCAAAACTCCAGCACACTGCTTATGGCTTACATTACTTAAACTCTTACATTACTTGGACCAGTTCCAGAAATTGTCTCGACGGTTACATTTGTCCGGTTAATTTTGTCGTAGCAATTGCCCTGTTTGATATAAGCCATGAATTATAGTCGTCTACTTTGATGAACTTCATGTCCATGACACGATATCATTATTAGCTCCACCTTTTATCGCTTGCCAGGCTTAACTCGACGCCCCTTATCGATATTCATTCAACGTTCTGACTGAGGAATAATGTTTAGATATAACGCCAATTTCAAATGTCATAGTACCTTAGTTGTATTTATTTGGTAGTATAATATACTCCCCAATTCCATTTCATATTTCCATACTGATCTCATATAGCTAGAATTATGAAATTTGTTGGTCCTAGCACTAACCCGGAGGGGTTTATAACACATAACACCGGCACGCTTAAGTTATATTAAAATAACCCCTCGTGCTGAAGCACGTCGGGATTATTTTCATAATAATCCCTCGTGCTTCGCACTCGAAATTATTATAAATTTTTCCCGCGCGTCGCGGGAAAAATTGAAATATAATCCCTGCGCATGCCGGGGTTATGTGTGTTATCAACTCATTCTGGAGATTATCTGGACCACTGGCACGGTTTGATTTGAGTTTACTTGCAGCAAGTTCAACTTCAACTGGTGTAATGGGGCTATCAAGTGGTTTTGGATCGCAGGTAAAAGGTTGCAGGCCAGCTTCAACTCCTTCTGTTAGTTGTTTTTCGAAGAAAGATTTCGCTGTGTTTGCTTTCCCTAAATCAGTACCAATAGGGTTGTTGTTGATATCATTGACCACTATGTTACCCGACTTTTTTATTCCAGCTAAAGATCTTGAAGCTTCAAACATCTTTCTAGCATCGTCAGTGTTATTTATTTCTTCTGCTAGAGCGTCAGCCTTCATGTTATTTATTTGCACAAGTCTCTTAGAAATGTCTAGTTTTCCAAAAGTATCATATAGTATTGTGGAACTTTAGTGCTGTTATTGAGGTTAAACTTGATGAAGTCTCTCCTCGTGTACAGTATATAAGTTTATTGATTATTAAAATACTTATATTTCATGTTTTATTCCCGGACGGCTCCAACTAAATTCAAACTAATTCCACAAAGAATTTTCCACATTTCCCAGCACCTTGACTTCACACCATCTAGTAGCAATTCCCTCACGAATCCATTCACACAATCCTTTTAATGTTTAAGTAACAACCTTAACCTTTCACAGTCCTACTCCTAACACTACCTTAGCACCAACCAATCAAATTTGAGAGACACGAATCGCATGACACTCCTTTCACCTCCATAGCTGTCCTTGGCTCCGATTGTAAATATGTCTAATTTATCCGATTTGTAACATACGCATGATTTTGGATTCAGTTCCAGTTTTACTAAAAATCCTTTTCTGACTTTTTTTCCTTAACGTCAAACTAATTTAGCGTGTTTCAGGGGATAGGACGCAGCCGGATTTTGCCGGATTTTGCCGGATCTTGCCGGAAAATTTAAATTTATACTCTTATTTTTATACTTTTGTCATTATCATGTGGAATTACACAATAAAATAGTGTCTAACTCTTTCGTATCACTTATATGTTTTAAATATCCCCCTCCTAGTGTCTAACTAACAGTTTTCATGCCCGACCTATATTTTCGATTAATTCTTAGCTAAGTTCAATTTTCAACCAAATAAAATTCATAATTATGATAGGCATGCAGCAAGTTCATTAAAATTTCTTAATAGTATGATAATTTCACAATTGTAATAGTAGGTAACACGACTCCTGTCCGACAGCGACATTTGTCCGACAGCGACATCTGTCCGACTCAGGGTACCAGAAAAAAACGACATCTGTCCGAAATTGTGATCTGATTTCAATGCGACATATTTCCAATTAGTGACATGATCTGAACTTTTACATGCTAATTTGTATACGTAACATTTCCGATTTGAGATATGATCTGAGCCAAAGTTTACGCCTGCCTGCCTGCCTAGATCGATCCAGATGAAATCTGGAACGAGTTTCGTGTCAACGCTTCTCTCCATTTATATCTATCACACAGAGTTAAACGGAATTAAACGGAATTAAACGGAATTAAACGGAATTAAACGGAATTAAACGTAAAGTTGTCGGAGATGGCATTAACACCATCGTCTCAACTATATACATGAATGAATAACATACCTGGAGTAAGTAAAATTCGTATTTCAAGAATCATGAAAATTTAAAACAAAAGCACTTAAAATTTAACTCCCGTACAAACAACCGAAATAGAAACAATTGCTGAAATAATAATTTAACATAAGAGGAAGGTAGTAAAAGGCAAATTCAATGATCACTAAACTGCGATATCAGTATTCGAGTCCACAAAAGACACATTCATACTCGAATAGTCCTCCTGGAAACAGTAATCACTAGTGTTCCATGCTCGTACAACAGATCGTGAAATCTGCATAATGATGGTTGATCTGTATTATGTCTGTTGAGTTGGTAGTCCTGATGGGGTGACAGGCAGTATTGGCGTCTTTTTCGGGTTCCTGATGCGGTGACAGTTGCAAAGGAATTTGCCCAGTTCTTGCACATCGGCAGAATTTATGATAGTTCCCTATATATACTGAGCAAACGCAGCTGGTCAGGTTCCATTCCAGTGTCTTCAAGTAAAACGTCCGGGAAGGTCTTATGTGGTCGTCCTCGATAACGCTGGCCATAGGATGGTTGCCAAAAAGAAGTTGTTGAGCAGCTTGGTCCTGAAGACGGTATGTTAATTGTTACGTGGTTATTGAGTTATTGACTATTTAGCTTGTTTAATGTACACGCGCCTATCAAAATAGGATTTCTATCGTGGGAATATCTACAGAAGTAGGGAACTATAATTATTATGAGAATCCCCGGCACTGGTCATATCCGGCGGTTTTTACATTTACGAGCCGACTAGCTCCTAGACAGCTATTGACAGCCTGACAGGGTGGCTCACTCAAATTTGAACTGTGACACGTCCAAATTCAACGTTAAATCGAGGTTTTAATGTAGTAACCAGATTCATTATAAATAACATTTATGTCATGATAATCAATATGACCATCAGCTGGTTAGGTTAGCATGTAAAAAATATGTAATAAATTGTTGAACGTGGGTATGGTGACCAGCCTCACAGAGCTAGCTCTATGAGGCTGGTAAACAACCCAGCAGGACAATGAGAAAATGTAAAACATGCCCCGTCAATAGGTCTCAGCGAATCTTAACATTTAGTTGAAATATTCTCCACAGCATCACGAGGCTATTGTTAACATTAAGAATATAAACATTGTGTGTAACAGAATAATTTGATGAACGTGTGTATAAACTCTTCACACCACTTTATATTTGCCGTACGGATGCCTATTATGGATCGCTTCCCCCTGGTTTAAAGTTCTGGCTGAAGATTGATTAAAAATGGAATTTTCAACTAAAACGATAAATGAAGAAGGAATTTAATCAGGCAACTAAGAATTTGCTTCATGGGTCATGCGCTGACATGCACCCTGTTAGCGTTCACGTGCACCCTCTCAGTTTCTAGTCATTTGATCTCATGCAGAATATGCAGCAGGGGTGCCGACCAGAGTAACAGGTCACTGATAGCAAGTTAGAACAGTGATTATTGAACGTATGATAGATAACAGCGGTGGATCTAAATGTCACCAGGTCAAACCCGGGGTGGACTATTTACATTGAGCGTCCCAACGGCTCCTGACACATGGTAGAACCTGGTAAGCTCGGGAAATTGAGTCAAACTTAACCCTAAATGTCATGTCCTCCTGTAGGTTTTACCTTATGAATTTATAAAATTCACTAATGTAGTTATACTTATAGTATTGTGACACTTGAAAGCCACGAATTTTAGTTGCTCAAAGCTTTCAAGATTAGGGTTGCCAACCGATATTATCGACGATAATTTCCCAAAAATCATCATCGATTATCGCGACAATTTTCGAGAATTATCGCGATAATCAACAAATTTGTATTATGGTAAAATGGCCAACATTTAACATATTTTTCGAATCTATTTCTCAGTTTGTTAAGTTAAGACCCAGTGCTAGTTTGATAGTATGTGTGTCTGAGCCACACTTATATTAAGCTAGCTTCATATTTAAGACTCAGAGTCAAGCCTCGGATTTAAACCTCAGCTTCAAGCTTCAGCTTCAAGCCTCAGATTCAAGCTTCAGATTCAAGTCACGCGCCTTATAGCGCGCGACCGCCGAAGGCGGCCAAGGATTCTATTCTACTTGTGAAACAAGCGCGTCACTCAGTACCTACGCGTATACACATGGCTATGTGTACCTCAAAGTCAAAGATCTGTGTGGAACTGGCTGACTCCTCTAGATGAGGGGGTAATTAACCGGGTACAGTTTGTTGACTCCTCTAGATGAGGGGGTACTTAACCGGGTACAGTTTGTTGACTCCTCACTTATCTTAGCAGACATGTTAGCTACAACTACTCTACTATTGGTGGTCGGATTGGTCCTGGGTGACGTTGGACACAACCAGATCCTGGATTTCCCTGGACCCGCTAACACAGAGAACTACATCAGCTACAACCCTGATTTACCCGCTCTTACTGGACTGACAGTTTGTGCCTGGCAGCAGAAGAGTTACTCTGATAACAAGAGGTATTGGTTCAGCTACGCTGTACCGGGGACTGACAACGAGATTATCCTAGGAGAGAGGGAAACAGGACTTTACGTATTCTACCTGGGAGGAAGTAGTTTTGGAGCTAATGTCGGGGCACCAGAGAATCAGTGGGTACATGTGTGTGCAGCCTGGGACTCAGAGAGTGGAGTAGCTGTCATCAGTGTCAACGGAGAAGCAGCAGCGACTCAAGAAGGTTTCAAGCAGGGTGGAAGTGTGAGGGCAGGAGGAAATCTTGTTATTGGACAGGAGCAGGACAGTGTTGGAGGGAGGTTCGACGCTAGCCAGGCATTCCTGGGCAGACTGTACAACATCAACGTCTGGGACTACGCACTCAACTCCACCGATGTGGCCTTCCTTTACGAGACTGGTTTCTGTGGGTACGGCTCAACTGAGGCCGACCCTATCATCTCTTACGCTGACCTGCTCGCACAAGATTTGAGTGGAGCCACATCCGTCATTGATGGACCCTGCATTGACCTGGAGGACCCCAGCAACGGACAGGTTCTGAGGTTCCCTCCTCAGTCGCAGGCCAGCACAGCTAATTTCCTGCAGTTCTCACCTGATCTTGGAAGTGAAGATTTCGGAGAGTTCTCCATCTGCACCTGGTTCTTCAAGACATACGGGGACCAGTCTAGGTACTTCCTGAGCTACGCAGTTTCAGGTGAACATAATGCCATCATCCTGGGTGAACAGGCCACACTGGGCTTCTGGGTAAACGGAGCTAAAATGCTGACAGACATCCTCCTGGAACAACAAAGGTGGTATCACCTGTGTTTCACACGGGGTAGTGACAGTGGGGCTGTGATCTATGTGGACGGAGCCAAAGTTAAAGAGGGTGACTTAGCAAAGGGTGGTTTGACAAAGACTGGTGGAGTAATGAACATTGGGCAAGAACAGGACTCTATGGGAGGTAGTTACGATGCTAGCCAGGCCTTTGCCGGGAGTCTCTACAACCTGAACATGTTTAACGTGAAGCTGACTGACGATCAGGTTGCTCAGATCTACGCTAACGGCACTTTCTGTGAAATGGTACCTGACGAGATGTGGGAGAGTGAGAGTGTAATGATAGCCTACAAGGACCTGTTCAGTCTCATTCCTGATGGAGATGTGATGTTTGATAGTGGAGAGACATCCTGGAGACACGGTGCTATCCACTGTCAGGGTACAGATCTAGACGAGGACGCACATAAGCCTGACTGCTGGCAGACAGAGGAGGGACGCAGGTACAAGGATAACTCAAACTTGGGATATATCGTTGGAGACGTGGACGCTGCCAAGGCTGCTTGCTACGCGTACGGTAAATGTAAAACTCTTACCTGTTACATGAAGAATGGGGAACAGAGATGTGATATGTTGTCCACATATGAGAAACAGAAGAAGGACAACAAGAAAACCTCTTATACATACAGATGTTAAATAACTTGGACGCTTAACTTTTCTTTAATTCTGTAGAATATTTTCCTTTCAATTTGACTCTTGATAGAAGTAAAAAGATTTAAAAGTGTATTTAATATGATAGACGTATTTTTATTCGGCATTACGTGATTTATTTGTTAATTGTTTCTAACGACCATTTCTGGCTGCACGACGACCAGGCCCCCTTATCATTAGGGGTCCCACGGAGATCAGATCATGTAAATTAGTGACGTATGATTAGTGATGTGATCCATCAGTATAATTTAACTGACCTATTATAAATGGACTAGATACAGGGTAGAGTGGCGAAAGATAATGTATTTGCAGAGCAAAGTTAGATGTCTTATATTCGTTAACTAGCTTGTTAGGATAGTTAGATTAGATTAGCTATACTGAGCAGAGTTTGCTTTTAGATCGGCCCTTCAAGACAATCTCGAAAGTTCCTTCCAGCTCGCCAGAACGGAACTCGATGTTCCACTTCGGAATTCGAATCTCTACTCATATATATAATGTTATTAGTTCACTTGTGTTAATACTTTACCATACTACACGTAATCAAACAAATAAACCCTGTTTACAATGAGATAACATCACGTGATCGAATCACGTGTTTTGATAACAAAGCTAGAGACTAAGGGGTATGGAGAACATTGCTTTTCGTGTGTTTTATAGACTGACCATGAGTTCCTTTACACAAAATGTACTACTAGCCTTAACTATAATTCTAAAGATTATCGACCGAGGGCTCGTCGTCAGAGTATAAAGCTGACACTCCTGATCACTACGTTCATAGAAATATTTCCTTTACCCTCATGAGCTGTTGTCCGTATATAATATATATTGTCTTAACAATTGATCAATGTTATCATGGTTCCAAATCTCATGATTCAATTTCACTTTAAAAATTAACTCCTAACTAACCTTATGCCTAACTAAACTTCTACCTAACACGCATTACACATTATTTTATTTCCTCATCTTTGCCTTTGTTGATTGTTCATCTTCTAGCCCAAAGTGGGTGAGTCATCGTCATGTGAATGTTTGCATAATGATCATTATGATCATTATGATCGTTATGAGCCTAACATATTTTTTCCGGTTTACTTGCTACACGATGCGATCAAAAGGGTATGTCAACGATTTACTTTACTGAAGTCCGTACCTTTTAGTAGTACCTACCTCTCGATATACGATTTTGGACTCTTAGCTTCCCCCTTGTAATGCGATCTCGGAATGCTGAAGTCCGTACCAAAAAACTGATATTTAGCAAAACAGATTTATTTGAAAACCACAAGAGTTGAAAGGCGTAAACACTTAACTTATGGTTTATGTAATAAGCGCCATGAGTTGGCATACTTTTTACACTCTTCAATGCACAGCACACAGGAGGCCCACATACAGCTCGACCTTATTGTGCTGCACGGTGAATTTGCGTTATTCACACTTAGAGGCAACTTTTGGTACTAAATTTATCAAAATCGGAGACAAAACATTCTATGCCGCAAATTCACCGTGCAGCACGATAAGGTCGAGCTGTATGTTGGCCTCCTGTGTGATGTGTATTGAAAATGAAGAGTGTAAAAAGAACGAAAATTGGGTAATTTCTTGCTTAAAAGCCTATAACTCCTAATATTATTTACATTTTTTTACAACATCGATACAAAATTTATCAAAATCGGAGGACAAACATTCTGTGCCAACTCATGGCGCTTATTAGTATTACATAGACTATTACCATCTTTTCCATTAGCGGATATTGCAGGTTATATAAAATGGAGTTTAGAACAGAAACGCGTTTCCTATACTATGAGTTTTTGATGGCGAAACATTCTTGCTGTAAAACTGAAATTACTACTCCCGGCTGAAAAGTAACTGGCTTTAGTCTAAATCTAATGAGCTGGGAACTGGTGGCTAAGGAGAAACCCTCCTTGCAGATTGAGATATCTTATTCTTAAGGTTACAATTATAGCTCTTAGCTTTTACTCTTAGTATAGCTCTTTAAAAATCGGGTTTTGAGCCGTAAGCATCAGTAGCGGGTTGTCATAGAATTATATTAGAGGTATACCCTGATTCAAGAGTAATATCATGGTTACGTTACTCAATATGTATTCTGGGCTACGTTTTGCGTTTGAGCTTACAATCTCCAGGTTAAACCCGTTAAAGTAGTATTAACAATTAACTTTAAGTACATTCTTACATTTCTTGTGCTTTATCCGATGTGGTATAGAATACATCGTAATCTAAAATAATCCAAATCTATAAACTGCAGTACGCAGTAAGTAACCGGGGCGCCATGTTACAAGGTTGTTAAATATGTCAAATTTTCGTGAAACAATACGACGTATTCGGTTCTAATAAAGAATACGTCGTAATACGCCGTAATACGGTAATTTCTATGGATTGTTAAATACGTCCACGAATACGCCATAACACATAATACGCCGTAATACGCTGATTTGTCAGAATTAAACATTACAGCTGCGCGCCACCCTCATCACTGATCATGCATTAAAGGAGTGCAGTTATACATGATAACTTAAATTTGTAATCAAATTTCATGGATAGTCCGATAAGCAAACAATTTTTTGCGCGCACGACACACCTTTTCGTAATACGTCAATTTTCGAGGATTAATACGTATTCGTATTCCAATACGTATTCCCTCCTAATAGTAATACGTATTTAACAACCTTGCCATGTTGTGCATATGCCTATGGTATGTAATTGTATAGTATGTATGTATGTTAGCAGCTCTCCCTGCGAGCGTGATAAATCACTCTACACTGAAACTTCGTGATTTTTGAAATTAATCTCGATTGATGTATTTTTGAGCGCTGATTCTAAATCACACCACATTGGGGTGATTCGGAATCAGCGTCCAAAACAACACCGAACTAAACTACTTTCAAACCTTCAGTGCTCAGAGCCTTTTCACAAGAATTTCTAAAAGATTTATAGTGGGAGTGGGACTGAGATCGCTTTCTAGCTTTTTGCATACGTGAGAGAACCGAGCATTAGGCTAGCAAGCTAAATACATATTTTTCGGGTAAAGCATTTGTAGGTTTACAACCTACTGGGACGCGCGCCGAGTTGGACTCGTCGACGGTCCAATATATGGAACAGATATTTTACGAGTATCACCCGTTAAGTAAAGCATTCAATCAAGAAATGAAGTTTGGACAAAGTAAAACATGAATTTGCAATAAGTTAGTTATAAGTTTTTGTAGGTTTACAACCTACCAGGACGCGCGCCGAGTTGGACTCGTCGACGGTTCCAATATATGGAACAGATATTTTACGAGAATCACCCGTTAAAGAAGTTCCCACCCTGACCTTCTATCATTTTTTATGGTAAGCCCTAACTATAGGGCCTGTCATGATATCATGGATCGCTTAAATTCCACCAGGATCTGGTAGTCCTCATAATTCTGCGGCCTCTATGTATCGGTATCTCGCAAAAACATCCCAGCACCTCCTCTGCAAGTGCATCCAGATCATGAGGTTCAGAATGAGGATAATTGGTAAACTCTACCTTAACAACAGTAAACTACAATCATATCTTCAAATTTGTGGAACAGTCGACAAGACTGGATAGGGAAAACCCTTTTGGGTAACCTCCTAGGATAGACGACCTATTTGGATAAGCATCTAGGACATACACCAAGGCTCATACACAATCATACACTAGACCCACACAGGACTATCTCAGATAGTGACACTTATTCAGGTGTGGACCATGCTCGGAAGTCCCTCGCCTGCCCGCCAAAGAAGAACATCTGAAGTGGGTTTGCTCTGAGCAAGGTAGTAACAGCTTCGAGACTCCAGAGGTCTGTTGCGTTGATATCTATTATTCTATGTTTTTGTATATACTTAGGGAGTCCTGGAGTGTGGCTAGCAGGAGTCACACTCTGTGGGCACGGCGAGAAGGCCTCCCTCTTCACTAGGAGGCCAGAAACCGTTGACCAAAACAGAGAGAGAGATCTCGCACAACTTCGTGAGACCCTTGTGAGCCTTTGGGTTAACGAAGTGTCGTATAGTACGTCACCTCAAGATCGGGCGACAGGGGGCTGACCAGGCCAGAACCCAATTGATTGGGTCTGAGGTCACGTGATTATGAGCCTGAGCCTTGAGGGCACGTAACTGTGACGTCACCAGAGCTTGTTCTTCGTTTCCCGCTAATTGGACCAGATGTGTTCACTGTTCCTGATCATCATAAGCATGAATCATCAATCAAGAGACAGGAGTGGCAAGATCAAAAGGAAATCATGGCACGTGCAGAATCGCGATTTTCCCCATTCTCTGCGACAAATCGCGATTTTTGACGTTTGCCGTGACAAACAGATCTTCGCGACAAATTGCGATTATTCCAGTTCTCTGAGGACCAAATTTGCGCATTCTCCTTTAAATCCGAGGGCAAAATATCACGTTCTTTATAATTATATTAAACTTATCACATCCACAGCCTTTCGAATGTAGCTGTACGGACCGAAAAAGTATTTTCGGCTCATAATGCCCAGGGAAGCATGAAACATAAACAAAAGTAGTTTCCAGAAAAAATTTGAAAATAATTTCGATTTAGAAAATTTTCGGTCCGAGTCATCCTCGATAGGTACAAGAAAAGTGCCTCAATATGTAAGTTACACTCCTTGTTTCTATATAAACATAACTTTCATAATAATTCTTACATAATAATTATAATAATTATCACTAGAAGCCGCACAGCGCTACTATCTTAATCTACACACAATCCAACTAGTAATTTGTATTACCCTAATCCTATGAACCAGTTCATCCCTAATTCATAATTCGTGTAACAACATCATGAAGAAGAGTCTGTTTAGATCTTAACACTTAATATTATCAATGTAGATGCTATTGTTTTGCCTAACGAGCCTGTCGCTCCCTAATCTATCTATACTCACAAGCTAGTTAACGAATTTATGACATCTAACTTAGCTATATATTATTAGGAATGGTCATCAAAATAAGTTTATAACAATGTCGATATTTTGGTAAATTTCTAGCTTCTGTCAGAAAATAAATTTACGGTTTCTATAATAGGGAGTACCTTACAAGACATATTTATAACGTACGAAATGTGGCGGTTTTCCGAAAATTTCGCCATATTCTCGGACCGTCAAAATTTCGGTCGTCGTAATAGAATCCGTCGCATTATCTTTTAGCTTATTTCAATGACTGTGCAGCTTCACTGCTTTATTTTGTTTCTAAAAAGTACAAGTAAAATAAATAAATAAATTCTGGCATCTTGGGACAAATTATCACCACACCAATGACGAATTGAATGTCAAGCAATAAAGTTTAAATTTGCATTAAAATACATGTATGTGCTAACATGAAAGTCTTACAGTCTTAATACAGACTAAGTTTGAACATGATTTTACCGAATTTCAGAAATTTCCTTACTGCTTACTGTCACAAAAAATGATGAAAAATACCCTTATTTTCTGTGACGTCCGAAATGTGACGGTTTTTGTTCAATTTCGCCATATTTTCGGACCGCCAAAATTTCGGTCGTCGCAAATTGGTCCGCCACAAAAAAGTCTTGTAAGGTAATTAGATATAAACTACAATACAGCTGTACTTACACCCACATTCACAAGCATGCAAGCTCACCTGGTCCAATTAGCGGGAAATGGAGAACAAGCTCTGGCGACGTCACAGTTACGTGCCCTCAGGCTCATAATCACGTGACCTCAGACCCAATAAATTGGGTTCTGGCCTGGTCAGCCCCCTGTCACCCGATCTTGAGGTGACGTACGACACCTCGTTAACCCAATCAATGTCTGGAAGGCAGCAAATTTTCACATACCAAACTCACTAGGGTCTTACGGAGTTGTGCGAGTTAACGATACATAGAGGCCGCAGAATTATGAGGACTACCAGATCCTGGTGGAACCTAAGCGATCCATGATATCATGACAGGCCTACCCTAACTAGTGATGTTAATGGCTCTTACTAAATCGCTCGCCAACAGGCAACGTTAAACCACTGTCATACCCTCAGGGCCTTTTCACAATAATTTTTTTTTAATTTAGGCGAGCGATTTAGTGGGAGCGGATTTTATAGATGTGGATACTGGCGGGGAGGTGATAATTTTTTGTTTACGTTTTACTTTTTAGGTGGCGTCTTTATTCAGCAGGTTGAAGAGGTGATGCAAATTTTGTATTATAGAAGGCTTGTAACACTTGTAACTCCTTTTTGTTACCCCCTTCGAAGGTCCCTAATTATTTTCTGAACGAAAGCTTAAAAATAACCGAGAAATCGTCCTTCTTATTATCTCATGATGATGACTGTTTCTGACCTAAAATTGCACGAAAAATCGACTTAACTTGGTTTCAGAACCTATAAACACTTCCTCATTCCTCAAAATGGAGGTTTTATATAGTTAATACGAGCAACAAGTAACATATATTCTGATCCTTCTGTTCTACTCATGGCCTAGGGCCTAGGGAGTTAAGCTGAAACCGAAAGATCGAGGCAATCCTCACCTTAACTGATCGAACAGGTACTAACACAATTTTCAGATAGTGTTCGTTGCAATATGTTTAATGTTTATTGCAGCTTTGCAACTTGAGTGAAGAGCAGAGTACGAAAACACAGCAGGTTAGCAACTCATTTTGGTGACTGTTTCTCACCTACCATTGTGCGAGACATCGATTTAAGTTGGTTTCACAGCCCAACAACACTCAAAATGTTTTACTCAAGCGAAGATCATTTCGATTCTGCAACGAAAGAACAAGGATATCGTCTCGTTAACAACTCGAACAGGTACTATCACAATTTTCAGTCAAAAGAAACACAATAAAGGTATGTAACCAACACCATGATATAACAATCATAATAACAACTGAATTAAAGTTTTTTCTGAACGACGGGCAGCCATGCACTCCGTGATCCTGACCGAGCAACCAATTGTAATAGAGGTGTCATGTCTATCTGTATTTGACCCTCTGTTCAATTTGTTATCTCTACCACAGCTTGGCTCGGCAATTTCAAGGTGCTTATATCTGTACCGCGGTACACACGCCATGATTATGTCATGAACTAGAAATATTTGTACGGAATACAAGTCACATTCACATTTCACATACTTGAATTAACATGTTAACTCTAATTTTGATAGCTTTGAGCAACTAAAGTTCGTGGCTTTCAAGTGTCACCATACTCTAACTACACTAGTGAATTTTATAAATTCATAAGGTTAAGCCTACAGGAGGACATGACATTTAGGGTTAAGTTTGACCCAATTTCCCGAGCTTACCAGGTTCTACCATGTGTTAGGACTCAGGAGCCGTTGGGACGCTTAATGTAAATAGTCCACCCCGGGTTTGACCAGGTGACATTTGAATCCACCGCTGTAGTATCGGTTGTTATCTATCATACGTTCAATAATCACTGTTCTAATAGTGACCTGTTACTCTGGTCGGCAACTCTTCTGCATCTGCATGAGGTCAAATGAAAAACTGAGAGGGTGCCCGTGAACGCTAACAGGGTGCATGTCAGCACATGACCCATGAAGCAAATTCGTAGTTGCCTGTTTAAATTTCTTCCTCATTTATCGTTTTAGTCGAAGATTCCTTTTTTTAATCAATCTTCAGTCAGAACTTTAAACCAGGGGAAGCGATCCATAATAGGCATCCGTACGGCAAATATAAAGTGGTGTGAAGAGTTTATACACACGTTCATCAAGTTATTCTGTTACACACAATCTTTATCTTCTTTGTTAACAATAGCCTCGTGATGCTAAGGAGAATATTGCTAAGATTCGCTGAGACCTATTGACTGGGCATGTTTTACATTTTCTTATTGTCCTGCTGGTTTGTTGGCCAGCCTCATAGAGCTAGCTCACCATACCCACGTTCAACAATTTATTGCATATTTTTTACATGCTACTACTCGAACTTTAGTACGTAAATCGTCCGATAGTTAGTGAGAATAGGAGCAATTGGTTTACAATAGCTCAAAGCTATCAAGATAAACCCGAAGTGATTCGACTTCGAATGAAATCTACTGGAAATCAATTCATCACGGCTGTGAATCAAAATAGGATTTCTATCGTGGGAATAGCTACAGAGGTGTGGAACTATAATTATTATGAGAATCCCCGGCACTGGTCATATCCGGCGGTTTTTACATTTACGAGCCGACTAGCTCCTAGACAGCTATTGACAGCCTGACAGGGCGGCTCACTCAAATTTGAACTGTGACACGTCCAAATTCAACGTTAAATTGGGTTTACATGTAGTAACCAGATTCATTATAAATAACATTAATGTCATGATAATCAAAATGACCATCAGCTGGTTAGGTTAGCGTGTAAAAAATATGCAATAAATTGTTGAACGTGGGTATGGTGACCAGCCTCACAGAGCTAGCTCTATGAGGCTGGCCAACAAACCAGCAGGACAATAAGAAAATGTAAAACATGCCCAGTCAATAGGTCTCAGCGAATCTTAATATTATTTGAAATATTCTCCACAGCATCACGAGGCTATTGTTAACAATGAAGATAAACATTGTGTGTAACAGAATAATTTGATGAACGTGTGTATAAACTCTTCGCACCACTTTATATTTGCCGTACGGATGCCTATTATGGATCGCTTCCCCTGGTTTAAAGTTCTGACTGAAGATTGATTAAAAAGGAATTTTCAACTAATTTTCAACTAAAATTTTCAACTAATTTTCAACTAAAATTTAAACAGGCAACTAAGAATTTGCTTTATGGGTCATTTGCTGACAAAACCCATAGTTTATGGGTTTTGGTCAAATCACAATGCTGGCAAGCATGACCGCAGTGGCGTAACGAAAGGCCCTGCTGACCCCGCTGTGCAGGGGGGCGCCGTCTTAGGGGGGCGCCAAATCGTCGTTTGAATGTGGGACAATTTCGAAAACTTAACTAAAGTACTAGCAAAATTGCGCGTTTTGCTCTAGATACACACTTTTTTAGAGATTTTACCGGCGTATTCTTTAAAATCACCTAATTTGTTCAATTTTAGGGAGGGGCACCAAAAGGGGAGGGGGCGCCAACAGGGGGGCGCTTTTTTCGGCAGGGGGGCGCCAACAGGCAACGTTACGCCACTGCATGACCGTGCCTCTTATATTCACGATACTATTTACCCCCTTTACTATTTACCCCCTTTACTATTTACCCCCTTTACTTTTATACCCCTTTTACTATTATACCCATTTACTATTATACCCCCTTTACTATTATAACCCTTTATTAAGTTTTTCAGGTATTAAGACTCATCGAAAGTAGTTCAGCAGGTATATTTAAGTTCAAAACATTTTAATTTAATGTTAAGGATGACAGGAATAAGAAATAGTTATGTGGAGGTTTTTAAGAAATTTTCGCAAAATACACGCCAGCATGTTATACGAAATTAGGTAAAAAACCGAAAATTGCCATATTCAGGTGCCTTAAAAACCATGTTAAAATTGAGTTAGAGATGTGAAACTTTGCAGGGCGTCTAGACGTTGACCAAATCGACTACAACAAAAGTTTCAAGTTTCAGGAGCATTGGGAAGTGGGTTTTCTAGAACCCCTGTTTTACGCCAGATTGTCGTGATATACCTTATCGGACCTTATTTGGACAGACATTACTTGAACGCTGGAGGCCCTAGCTTTAGGGCCTGTCATGATATCATGGATCGCTTAGGTTCCACCAGGATCTGGTAGTCCTCATAATTCTGCGGCCTCTATGGATACATGTATCGTTAACTCGCACAACTCCGTAAGACCATTGTGAGTTTGGCATGTGAAAATTTGCAGCCTTCCAGATATTGATTGGGTTAACGAAGTGTCGTACCTCACCTCAAGATCGGGTGACAAGGGCCTGACCCGGTGACCGACAACTAGGAACCACTAATTTCGGCCTCCCACAGGTATCACATCACATGGCCCAATCAGTGACGAATCATTTGTGATGTGATCCATATTATAACCATCCTAACAGCCGGATAACCAAGAACCTGGGTAGGGTTCACATGACAGTTTAGTAAGTAGCTGTGTATTATGAAGTATATTAAGAAGTGTTTGAGCTCTCGGTATGTGTTCACATTACGGACGTGAGCCGGGTCCGAAAGGGGCTGGTTCTCGTATCCAAGGATGTGAGCCGAGCATGCAATGGGAGTGATACGAGACATACCAGGCCAGAACCCAATTGATTGGGTCTGAGGTCACGTGATTATGAGCCTGAGGGCACGTAATTGTGACGCTAATTGGACCAGGTGAGCTTGCATGCTTGTGAATGTGAGTGTAAGTACAGCTGTACTGTAAATTATATCTAATTACTCCCTATTATAGAAACCGTAAATTTATTTTCTGACAGAAGCTAGAAATTTACCAAAATATCGACATTGTTATAAACTTATTTTGATGACCATTCCTAATAACATATAGCTAAGTTAGGTGTCATAAATTCGTTAACTAGCTTGTGAGTATAGATAGATTAGGGAGCGACAGGCTCGTTAGGCAAAACAATAGCATCTACATTAATAATCTTAAGTGTTAAGATCTAAACAGACTCTTCTTCATGATGTTGTTACACGAATTATGAATTAGGGATGAACTGGTTCATATGATTAGGGTAATAAAAATTACTAGTTGGTTTGTGTGTAGATAGTAGGTCTGCGCGGCTTCTAGTGATAATACTAATAGAAAATTATTATAATTATTATGTAAGAATTAATATAAAAGTTATGTTTATATAGAAACAAGGAGTGTAACTTACATATTGAGGCACTTTTCTTGTACCTATCGAGGATGACTCGGACCGAAAAGTTTCTTAATCGAAATTATTTTCAAAGTTTTTCTGGAAACTACTTTTGTTTATGTTTCATGCTTCCCTGAGCATTATGAGCCGAAAATACTTTACAACATAGTTCATGAGCTAGTCCCCGCCAAATGACAAACTTGTTCCAGCCTCTAGATATTACAGTAAATCGTTGCCAAGGAAATTGTCCGACGTTGTTATAGTTCATATTACTGAGGGGAGGTAATGAAACAGTGCTAGGAAAGCTCCACGTGATGTTAAATTTAACCTAAAGTTGTCTAAGATAGAACCACTTCACGCCGAATGGCTTGTAAAAGTTAAAAATGAAATGCAGGACCGGGGTATTTTGATAAAAAAGGTTTCCACAAAGCTAGAAATCACTGATGCTCGTTTAAGCATGGACTATTTCATGCACGAAAACCCATTTAATGAAGATGATATGTGATATTATACACTGATCATTGCATGTACACATATTTTAACATTTTTACTGCTTAAAGTTAATGACTGCTTTTCTTACTTACTGTATAAAAAATGGATAAAAAACCATTTGCTGAAATTAATAAACGTCAAAAAATTGAAAAAAACTCGGATTTTTGATGGTATTGAATGCCTTCGAGTGTTCATATTAATGTCCGTTCATGTAATGTCCGTCCAAATAAGGTCCGATAAGCAAGGTTGTTAAATACGTCAAATTTTCGTGAAAGAATACGACGTATTCGGTTCCAATAAAGAATACGTCGTAATACGCCGGAATACGGTAATTTCTATGGATTGTTAAATACGTCCACGAATACGCCATAATACGCCGTAATACGCTGATTTGTCAAAATGAAACATTACAGCTGCGCGCCACCCTCATCATTGATCATGCATTAAAGGTGTGCAGTTATCACAGTGCTGGCAAGCACGACCGGTGCATTTATTGTGGGTATACTATGTACCCCCTTTACTATTATACCCCCTTTACTATTATAACCCCTTTGGTACTCGTCGGAAGCCTCTTTCGTGCACGCGAAGCGTGCACTCTGGCCGGAGGCGGCGGCCGAAGGCCGCCGCCTCCGGCTGCCGGCAGGAGTTTTTCAGGCATTAAGACTCATCGGAAGTCGTTCAGCAGATTTACTTTTAGTTCAAAAGATTCTAATTTGATGTCAGGAGTTTTTCAGGCATTAAGACTCATCGGAAGTCGTTCAGCAGATTTACTTTTAGTTCAAAAGATTCTAATTTGATGTCAAAGATGACAGGAATAAAAAATATTTATGTTGAGATTTTTAAGAAATTTGCTTAAAATACTCGCCAGCACTGTTATACGAAATTCGGTAAAAAACCCAAAATCGCCATATTCAGGTGCCTTAAAAACCATGTTAAAATTGAGTTAGAGATCTGAAATTTTTCAGGGCGTCTAGACGTTGACCAAATCGACTGCAAAAAAAGTTTCAGGTTTCAGGAACATCGGGAAGTGGGTTTTCTAGAACCCCTGTTTTACGATAGATTGTAGTGATATATATATATATTCAGGGATAGACGCTTTGCCAGTCAATTGTAGCCTGTATTTAGGTGTCCATAGATTCAAAAGTATAAAAGATACAGCCATTTCCAACCACAGGTCTTGCAAATAATTGTTTATACTTTAGTTTAAATTGTATAAACAAATTATTTGACGTCATAGACACCCCTTGATGACGTCATCAAGTTAACCGTTTTTAAAACTTGATTTTTGACAAAGTAATAGCTTTTGAAATTAATTTTAAACCATTAAGGAGTAATTTTATTCAAAATCTGAGGAAATTTTTACCTTAGATAATTGTTCAAGCATTCTGAAAATCTACCAGAAAATTTTTCTAGCTTGCTCCTTCATAAAGATATTCGTCATTGAAGTTTGTGCTTTTTTGAAGAATTATTTTATAAAAACGTCAATTTTGCGATTTAGTATGCTCTGGTGTTGGGCCATGCCTTGGGTTGTGGAGCTCAGTTCTGCTTCCTATAGGTATAAATTTTGCATTAGGCTAGTTTTAAAGTTGAAAATCGAAAAGTTGCACACGTGGGGACACGCCCAAATTGATAGAAAATCGCTAAAATCACTGAAAATTGCTGTTTTCGTCATTTTCTGTCAACTTTAGAGTGCCGTTGTGATTACAGTTCTTCTTGAAATACTTTGAAACTTTGCATGCTTATCAAACTATATATAAAACAATGCATAAAAAATACATGCACAAATTTACGGCGATTCAATGTTGGATGCGCACGTAACGTCCGCTCAAAGTTTGCACGTGCGAAAGGTGAGAATTTTGCTCATTCGTGATTTCCAACAAATCCTGCTTTGCCACGACAGTTTAATGTCATCAATATGAATATAATGCCAACTTGAATGAGTATTAAGTGGCATATTCAGTCAGTGATCGACCGATATGCTTCCCTAAACACAAGGAAATGTTTTTAAAGGAAACATTTCGAAATCGTTGAAACTTCCTCCTTATTAACGAAGATATCAGTTTATATTTCGACTTTATAAAGTACCCTGACATTATAATCAAAAAGAGATGATATTTTACCAAAACCCATAATCATGGGTAGATTGGACCGCTGTCAGTGTCTCTCTTTCCCAAACAAAAGGAAATGATATTACTTTGATTGACCGTTCTCAAATGCAAAATGATACCGAGAATGAAATCGGTCGCTCGCTTTTCCCATTCATTTACAATTGTAATAGATTAAGAAGAACTACCCAAAGGCAGCTGTACTCGGCAATGAAGATTCAATAAACTTCAGCTTGTTCAATAAGTAATAACTACCACCCTTGTCCCTTACCCCGAAATACTAGGTATCGACCCGAACGCAACCCAAAGAGATTTTTACAGCATCTGATTGATGTAATCAATCGAAACTTAATTATACAATTCGTAAGCCGTGAATGAATGGGAAAAGCGAGCGACCGATTTCATTCTCGGTATCATTTTGCATTTGAGAACGGTCAATCAAAGTAATATCATTTCCTTTTGTTTGGGAAAGAGAGGCACTGACAGCGGTCCAATCTACCCATGATTATGGGTTTTGGTAAAATATTTAATACATATTTAATGATTTCGTTTCCTGAAAACGATCTTGAAATTGTCAAAGTTTAAGACCATTTTCTAAAGTTCAGTCCCCTCAACATATTTGAATTTTTGGAATAAAGAATACGTTGTAATACGTCAATTTTCGAGGATTAATACGTATTCGTATTCCAATACGTATTCCCTCCTAATACGTATTTAACAACCTTGCCGATAAGGTATAATATATATATACATATTTAGGGATAGACGCTTTGACAGTCAAATGTAGTCAATTGTATCCTAAATTTAAGTGTCCATAGATTCAAAAGTATAAAAGATACCGCCATTTCCGACCACAGGTCAAAGTAATAACTTTTAAAATTTATTTTACACCATTTAGAAGTAATTTTTTTCAACATCTGAGGAAATTTTCACCTTAGATAATTGTTCAAGCATTCTGAAAGTCTACCGGAAAGTTTTCTTATCTTACTCCTTCATAAAGATATTTGCCTTTGAAGTTAGTGCTTTTTCGAAAAATTATTTTATAAAAACGTCAATTTTGCGATTTAGTATTCTCTGGTGTTGGGCTTAGCTATCCCTTGGGTTGTGGAGCTCAGTTCTTAATATATCTAACCCCTAGTATTGTTTCACGAGTGAATGTTTATGTTAATTTTTAGCTTTGTAATTTTGATTTCAGTTCCTATACCTGAGTTGTCACTGATGATATCATGGTTTTGTATCATGATTGAAACATTTGTCTGACTCAACTGGTCGTTTCATTTTGTATATGTATATATTATGTATATGTCCCGAAAATCTGTCGTAAAACAGGGGTTCTAGAAAACCCATTTCCCGATGCTCCTGAAACTTGAAACTTTTTTTACAGTCGATTATGTCACCGTCTAGACGTCCTGCAAAGTTTCAGATCTCTAACTCAATTTTAACATGGTTTTTAAGGCACCTGAATATGGCGATGTCGGGGTTTTTACCGAATTTCGTATATAAGAAATTTGCATAAAATACGCGCCAGCACTGTTATATATAACAGTGCTGGCGCGTATTTTATGCAAATTTCTTAAAAATCTCAACATAACTATTTCTTATTTCTGTCATCTTTGACATCAAATTAGAATGTTTTGAACTAAAAATAAATCTGCTGAACGACTTCTGATGAGTTTAAATGCCTGAAAAACTCCTACCGGAGGTGGCGGCCTTCGGCCGCCGCCTCCGGCTGGAGTGCACGAAAGAGGCTTCTGACGTGTACCAAAGGGGGTGTAAAGGGGTTATAATAGTAAAGGGGGAATAATAGTAAAGGGGGTACAATAGTAAAGGGGGTACATAGTATACCCCCAATAAAGACACCGCTCGTGCTTGCCAGCACTGTGACATGACTCAGACTAGTCCTCTAGATCCCGGTAAATAACAACCTTTACACTCGTAGGGATTGACTGTTGAAGATGAGCCTTACCCCGACATTCCTACGCTCCCTTCCAAAACTGGATGGAGAGTGAAAAGTTCGACTCCCGCGCATTCCTAGGTCGACAGCTCCTCAACAGCGTTATTCATATTAGGCCCGGGTGGACGCGTTAGTGTTTACCTGGGGACCCCAGGCTATTATGTTCATGTTTATTGTAAGATCATTTTTCACACCTGATTCAAATTAGTTCATATAGAAACCAAAGTTCAGTACCTCAAAAGCTCAAATCATACACGTTCTCATTTCCCATCGTTTAGTTTCAACTTTCATACCTATCATTAGGTACTGTAAAAGCATTTCACTACAACCAATAAACTTCATTCCTATAATTAGTCCACCAATTGGACCTAGTTGCATCAGGCAGCTAGGTACTACTACCACCTACTGTGCTACATTATGAGACCTTATTTTGTGGCGATAGAACTAGAAGCATCTTTCAGGACGTGTGTTTTAGCCAGGGCTGTCAGCGAACGCACCTACGATTAGTGAGCGGCCTAACTGTCTATGGTGAGTACCGTGACGCCGTATCTAAGTTTACCATATTTGAGAACGCTCGCGTCCAATGGAGCATAGGCCTTTGGCTTTAGACCTTTTTATGAAAGATCTAACGTGTTTTTTCCTTTAAAAGGCTGGAGAGTGAGAACTAGTCCACGTGTAACACTGGTTGTAGCAGAGAGTAAAGTGGGCGTCTTTAGCTGTGAGTCTAAACCGGAATGAAAATTGTCGCCACCCCGTCACCTTCCTTTCTCTCGAGAACCAGGTGGGTAACGTCTTTTGACTAAAAACTGCGAATTAATTGGCTCAATGGAGGTTTTTCTATCGTAAGTAGAAATGGCACGTTTAGTCGGTTTTTTCAATTTTGTATGTGTCTAAGTCTAACACGGGCTAAACATTTCCAGTGTAGAGGCTCCCCCTGACGCGCCCTGACTTTTGAAGTAGTGTAAATGAGCTTCTTCAAACTCGGCTGAATCCCCTACTTTACTTGGAGGCCGCTGCAGATTGGAGGACTGACTCGATAGAAAAGAGAAAAGCATATTTGTGCTGATGGTCGTGTATTTTTATTATACTATTACTCATCATAAAGCTGAACATGTGGACCCTGAGTGCAGATGCGTTTTTAGATTAATTTTCCTTTGATATGATACATGTGTTATTGCAGTAGCAAAGGTATTCTTATACGGACACCTTGTTTGAATTTGACAGATTTAATTTTTTGTCAGAAGATTTGGAAGTAATTTTGTGTTATGATTTTGGACCGATTAAAACAGATGTTACCAAAGGGTGTAAATAGTTTACATACAACATATAAACGTTATTTGTGCAAGAATACTTGAAGAGTTTTTACTGAGGCATGCACCAATTACCGCTCCTAATAAATCGCTCGCCCAAATTTTAAGAAAATTCTTGTGAAAAGGCCCTTTGGGGATGAAAATGATCGAAATCGGTGTATTTTTGGTTAACGGGTGATACTCGTAAAATATCTGTTCCATATATTGAACCGTCGACGAGTCCAACTCGGCGCGCGTCCTGGTAGGTTGTAAACCTACAATATTTTTGGACGCTGATTACGAATCACCCCACATGTCGTAGGGTTAAAATGATTCCCTGGAGAGTTATGGGCAAAAAACCGATTTGGTCACGTGACAGGCTAGTAAAATACGAATTCGATTGTTTAGGGCTCGGGTTAGGGTTAGGGTTGTAGTAAGGGTTATGGTTAGCTTCGGGGTTATGGTTAGGGTTAGGGTTGGGATAAGGGTTTATGTAAAACTGTTTTGTACGGCTGCAAAACCATAAAAACCAAAGTCACGTGAAATTTTTGGGCGAGCGAATTAGTAAGAGCCAGATTTAACGGGTGATACTCGTAAAATATTTGTTTCATATATTGGACCGTCGACGAGTCCAACTCGGCGTGCGTCCTGGTAGGTTGTAAACCTACAAGGCGAGATGCACCACTGGGCCTCGCCGAGCTAGGAAGGATTGATCGAACATCGTGAATCAAGGCCACTCTTACTCGATCTGGTACGTTATAAGTCTTCTACTTCTAGTTACCTGGGGACCTCAGGCTATCAATCATCATGTTCATAAACATGTAAACATATATAATATAGAGATTAGGCGGAATGACAGGCTGAGCGTGGCCCAGTAAGTCTTCTAGTCGCTCTGTTAGCCATTCAACTAATTAGAGACAGATTACTAACGTGACAAAATTGTCCCTCGAACCAGATTTCCGTAAACATGCCCATACGTTGTTTTAGACCTATTAAAACATTCCTTTTAATAAATCTCAATCAAACAATTGGTTTCACTCAAATTAATTTTGCTGCAGATGTGTCAAAATAAATATTAAGTTTTAATGGTTTACTTCAAAATCTCGCAGACTGAGTTAAACATTCAAATCTTTTCTAATTTATCATTACATTAGGAAAATCAAAGCCATGAACAGAAAAGGAATGCCCGACGAAATCACCGAACAAAAAGCCACAGAACAACAAACAAGCTCCCTTTGGGTCTCAAACACCAGTCAACAAACAAAATGCTCCCTCGAACCAGATTTTACATCCTGATTGTAACCCCATTTCCGTTTAGAATTACCATGGAACAAGCTTTGGAAATTGTTCAGAACGTCGCTGAGTTTGGCGAGAAAATAATGAAAGAGAAAAACCGCCTCCGGGAGGGTAAATGCTTTGCTATTTCTATAATGTCATTTCCCTCAGACTAAAACTTGCAATATAATAGATAGGGTAGGATTAAAACAACATTTCTATTCTTCCCTGATTATCGTTAACTCAAATCCATCTCCCACACACCACAGAACGAAACGATCTGAGATTAAAACTTGCAAAAGTGACAGCCCAACTACCCATGCGCGTGTAATTGGTGTCACGTGACCAAATCGGTTTTTGCCCATAACTCTCCAGGGAAGCATTTTAACCCTATGTCATGTGGGGTGATTCGGAATCAGCGTCCAAAAACACACCGATTCCGATCACTGTCATGCCCAAAGGGCCTTTTCACAAGAATTTTCTTAAAATTTGGGCGAGCGATTTAGTAGGAGCGGTTAAATCTCGCCGATCTACGGAGAATATGCGCGGCGCGGCCCAGTGGCCAGTAGTTCATCGCGCTACAAGAGTGGCCTAGAGGATCCTCTTGGATCACCTGAGGTTAATCTAGTCCAGTTCTGTAAAGTATACTTTACGCAAAAGACTGTAAAAGAGCGATCGCGATGACCGAGAGTAAGCTCGAAATAATCTCAAAGCAAAGTTCAAGGTTGACAAGTGAAACTCGAAGATAAACTTTTAAAATATTAAAAGAATGATAAGCAACACTAATTTACAATTAAAATTACCCCTTTCTAGGGAACTAGACTAATTTATCACGAGAGGCTGTCCTTTTGAAATAAAACTATGTTTCTCCCCGGCCGGAAAGAGACTCAACAAATTTTAGATTTAGAACAAGTAGAGAAGTAGATCTATTAGTCAATACTTTATATTATTATTAGTCAATACTTTCTCAACCCCGACTGGACACTTCTGAACTCAAAATCGCTTCTTTAAATAGCAAATCCTTGACTCGCTTGCCTCCCGATCTCAGTAAACCTTGGAGTATAAGCTCTTGGTGTCAGGTAGGCGATTAAACATCTGGTAGCCATGCTAACATGAAGAGGGGCTGATATGAATCAGGATGATGATTAATCACTCTACACTCGACTGTCACGTGACTTTTTCAACCTCTTCTCTAGCTGGTCCTGAACGACTATTCGAAACCCTAACCCTCTAATCTGATCCCATCCCTAACCCTAACCCAATCCTTAACAAAAGCATATGCTTAAACCCTAACCCTAACTAGATATTAGACTAACTTCCTTATACGGTCATATCACGTGATCGAAACAGTTTTTCGCCAATATCTCGTCAGGGGAGCATTTTAACCCTATGTCATGGGGGGTGATTTGTAATCAGCGTCCAAAAATACATCGAATGAAGTTGGTTTCAACTGTAGGGGGCCCTTTTAGAACAATCTCGAAGATCGACTGTAGAGTGATTTAGCACGCTCGTATGAATCACAATAGCGTGGTTATTGGTTTATAGTGAGAATTGCTTCTTACAAACTCCCTATGAACTCAAAATCATTTATTCATATAACAACGTTGATTCAAGATGTCAATCCTTGACAGCTCGGCGAGGCCCAGTAGTGCATCTCGCCGATCTACTTTTAGCAAGAAGTATTATTGGTTGCGCGGCCCAGTAGTGCATTACGCTACGAATAATAACGATGACTCTCCTAGCTCTAATTGTAATTCTTTACGATTCTTGGATGCACGCGCTCCCGATATAAAATTACCAAAGGTATCGCAATTAATGCTGAAATGCCTTTCTCCATTCTCGGTTGTCATGGTAACTAAAAATGTGGATTTTAATGGAGAATGGTAAGAAACACTTTTTACATGAAGGGGACCTTGTATCACGTCGTGACCCCCATTGTTGTTTTATAGTCGTTTAACTATTATCGTGGCAAAAGCCACGATACAACCGCGCACTCGTGCGTTACTTTTAGCGCGATGCGTAACTATGAACTAGCTGTGCCGCGCCGCGCATCCAATAATGAATAATGCTTGTCGCAATGCTTCGTTAGATCGGCGAGATGCGCTCCTGGGCCTCGCCAAACTGCTAAAATTGACATTGTCAATTAAACTTGCGCGCGGCAGGTTTGATTCACGATATCAATCCTTTTATATTAGGGTTGTAATTGTATCACGTCGTGGCCCCCGTATTCTTGCTCTATCCAGAGCCCTTGCGCTTGCAGTATAGCGCGCGCTTGTGAAACAAGCGCGCCCGCAGCGGCGCGAAAGTGTTAGGGACGTGTGTAGTACCTCAGAACTAGAAGTTAAGTTGAACCCCAGTATGCTGCGTTAGTAGTAATTAGATTTGTAAATATGTGGATTAAAATGGTAAATAAACCATGTAAATTTGCAAATATTCACCGTAACATAAAGTGTCATAAAGATGAATTAGGTGAGAACTTATATGATTAAGATGAATTAAGTGATCATTTATATGATTAAGATCTGATTGGAGAGATTTGCAGAGCACTGCAACCATTGGTCAGAAAGGACATTTAGTTTTATTAGAATTATTTATAACGAAATTATTGGATTAATGGAGTTATTGAATTCGTCAATTAGTGGAACGGTATTTTAACCAGTTTTAAAACCCGGGATTTGTATTAATAATCTGTTTGTTTGCAATAACCTGTTTGTAATAACCTGTTTGTTGCTACCTGGATAACGCGCTATACCGCCTCATCTACTGGAACTCCCCTTCCACGGAACACTCTAGGACTACAAAAGGATGGAAGACAAGTTTATCACGGCCTTTTTCTTCTGCCATCGCTCTTTCTTCGGCAAACCCGGCCCGGGGTGATTTAGTGTGCTCTCTCTCTCTCCCATGTCACTAGTCCATTAAGAAGAAGTCACCAGAACATTGCAATTGGTTCCCGTCACTTCCGTAAATTCCCGCTAAGCTAGGAAGTTTGTTGCTCGAGGTATTGTTCTATTATTATGTAACCCATTCATTAGATGTTGTTCATTGCAATGTTATTCCCAAATTATTGTTTCACATTGTTCGTAATACTAAGGTCATTCCCGATTGGTTATTATTTAGTTCCTAATAGTTTATCATTTCCTAGGTAATATTGTGGGTGAGCCCTACCCTAACCTGCCTGCTTGTCCCAACCTTAGCAGCACCTACCTTATTATCTCGTAAGTCATTGAGCATTAATTGATACGTTCTACATATTTCGTATTCTACCGTTTACTCTATTTAACTTTATCTTGTTTAATTTTATCCTAGTTAGTATATTATTGTCATTAATTAATCCGTCACTTGCTTATAATTTGTCCGTTTTCAGGACAAACCCCTCCCACAGATTGTGCCTCGTTCCCAGCCGTTAGAAAGAATGTAGTAGAGAGAACGAGGGCAAATCACGGTCAGTCACTAGACTTATTTACATTGTGTAATTAATTATTATTTGTCATTATATTACGTATCACTTTATTATATGTTGATTTATCCGACCTAACGTGTCATTAGATTCTTAATTAATTATATGTCCACTTTACGTTCTCTTACCAATTCCATTTCGCAGTCAGTGATCCTAGAAGCTACCTGTCCATCGTCCAGAGAGAGAGTCAGCCAGCCCCGTTATAATACACACCAGTTCCCATTGATCACCCAGCTACCCAACTGATTTAGGGTAACGGACTTTACCATGAGATTGAACACTTATTTTATGTACGATTGGATTGGTCTTGCATTATTTTACAATTCTTATTAACTTGTTTTAATTGGTTATCTTCCAGATATAAATTCATCTAAAAGTTCGAAGTTAAAACTCTAGACATAAATTAACCTGAAAGTTCGAAGTCCATAGTTATAACATAAATTCCTGTCATAAATCTACCATTGTACACTGAGAGTTTGGGTTTGAACTATGCCCTGAGTGAGTCTCAAGCCGGGAGGTATTCCATAATATCGGAACCTGAATATCCATACTCTAGTTAAAAGGAGCCCATTATACGTAGTTAAATTAATACCATCACAATTTAATGAAATATAATAAATAAATAATCTCTAGAAGTCATGGAAAATTAGAGCATTAAATAGGCCGTTAAGTAAGTTGTCGTGCTGAAATCCGAGTACGCCTCTTAACAATGTAGCCCTAATGCGGCTCTCTCTGTACAAATTTTGGTAGCAAAATTTCAAAAAATCTGGAAGAGACGCCAAACTTTAGTTTGCTTGTTTTTGTTGTTATTGCACCGTTAGTGCAATTTGTTTATTTACATTGATAGTAGTTGTTGCAGCCATCACCATAGAATGGTGAAGCCACAACTGAGAAGTTTTGAAGTGGAGATAATGGTTTAGTGTAGAAGTGGAAAAGAATTTATAAGATATTGTGGGGTAGATATGATGAGGATATTTGGGCAAGAGGGATGAAGTGGAGATTTGGGAAGAGATTTGGTAAATGAGATGACGATGTGATGAGGATGTGAAAGGGAAAGTGGTGATAAATATCATAGGTAATATACGGCCGTATAATTGGGTAAATATGGGAATGATGAGAGGAGATGTATGATAAAGTTGAGAAGATTACGGGATATTATGAGATGTTGAAATGTGAGACAAGTATATTATGGGGAGATATATTAAACTGCAGTATAAACTATTAGCCGGCTAAGGGATACGGGGTTCAGAAGATGTTGTGAAGTTTATTGGGAGGAGGTGCTATAATGGTTGTTGACAAGGCGTTGGTTTTAATTAGTAGATGGGCTTCTTATCTGTTATTTGAGTGTTGTGATACCGCCAAAAGAGCTCTTGGTGGTTAGAAACACTTCAGATCCAGTGAGACCCTTCGAACTTTGAAACTAAGATTGGCAACATGATTTAGCGTAATAGGGTATGCGGACGTGAAGAAGAGAAGATATTTGAATTGTGATGAGACAGAGGGAGATTTGATAAAGGGGTTGTTGTTTAGAAAAAAAGAAGTGTTAGTATGATAGGGTATGCGGACGTGAAGAAGAGAAGATATTTGAATTGTGATGAGACAGAGGGAGATTTGATAAAGGGGTTGTTGTTTAGAAATAAAGATGTTAGTGTAATAGGGTATGCGGACGTGAAGATGGGGAAGATGAATTGAGATGAATTGAGATGAGACGAGTAATATGAGATTTTATAAAGGGTATATTGGTTAAAGTTGGCATAGTTGGAAATATGTTGGGAGATAAGGGATACAAATTTTATTGGATGCAGGGTATTTTAAGTTGTGAGTGTTGGCTGGTGGCTGCACAGTTATTACTGCACAGTTATTACTGCACAGTTATTACTGCACAGTTATTAATGCATATTGTTTACTGCATCAGGCAGTATTATTATTTTTTATCTTGAAGGTTCCGCAGAATACTGAGACAGATCAGCAGCTGCAGTAATTCAAGTATTATACAGAGCGTGAAGAAGAATAACGCCTGTCTTTTAGTTACGAACAAAGTTGAGAGAACTTGCAGGTCAGATGTTTTAGTGATAATAAATAAGTTAGAATATTGTTTTTTTTTGCAGCAAACCCTTTTGTGCTGTGTTTTGAATTGTGTAACTATAAGTAGATTCGGCTGATCGAAGTATAGCCGCTAGCTGTAAGATATTTCAAAGTCAAAGTAATTTTAGTTTTGGGTCAAGCTTTTGTGGTATAGAAAGTTTATCTGTCGTGTACATTGTACAATCATTATTTTATAATACAATAGTTATGAGGTATTCTTCACTATTAAATGACACATAGTGAAATTCTTGCTCAATGCTCATATACATTATTTGAACACATTAGCTTAAGTATTTACCTCTAAAAAACATTAAAAATAGGAATGGCCGAACGTGATAATGACAACCTCGATATTGGACAGGGTGAAGTTCAACCTCCATTACCTCCTAGGCAAAATCATGTTAATCAGGGAGCCCCACTTCAATTTCTCCGAGCACCTCCTTTGTTAAGAATGGACAATGACTTAGAGTTATACATCCGGCGTTTCCAGAGCTATGTCGATAGTATCGGAGCTAGAGATAACGAGATACCTCACATTCTCATAAATTGCTTATCCGATGAGTGTCTACTCGCGGTAGAGAGGCATATAAGACCAGAGATCACCTTTGAGGAATTGTTGATAGTGCTAAGGAGAGAATTAGGGATCGGAGGAGGAAATAGGGAAGAGTCGAAGTCTTTACTGAGGAAGACCCTGCGCCAACGTAATGAGTCTGTGAGAGCTTTCTATATTAAATTGTACAACATTGCTAAGAAGGCCTACCCCGGAGACGAGTTAGTACTTGTGAGGGACAATGCACTAAGAGATAGCTTCATAAATAACATACAGGATGCCAATATCAGTGCCCGACTTAGAGAAACACCTGAGCTACAAAATGAACAACTTTTAGAGAGGGCAGACCTTCTCATCAACTGCAAAAACGCTTCCCTATCTAGGACCCAAGCTGTCAACGCTGTGGATACAGCCATCACGCCGGACATTAATGATACAACCAATAAGTTAAACACTATTATAGATTTACTATCTGTTAATGCAATCAGCCAAGTCGCACCACGTGAAGTTCAGCCTGTAAACCCAAATACCGATACTCCCGCTTACAATAATGGCCTCAACCTCCCATACAATTACCAAGGATCACGTGTAAGCATCGGACTACCTAACATAAATTACTATGGACAACAGTCCAACAACTTTGACAACATGGCTTTCAGCAGCCAAAATGCACGTTACAACAACTATTACCGTGAAGGACGAGGACGAGGCCAAGGTTCCTACAATGACCATGAGGACAATGACTTTAATTATAGGTTTTAAGTTGTGGGCATGTATATTTCTTTTCTTTTTTTTTCTTTTATTAAAAAATTAATTTATTGAAGCTTGTGGCAACAAGTCTGTATATATTAATCATGACACACCAACATTTATACCAGATTCCTGGAAATCCTTTAATTCCTGGTAATGGCATTAGTGGCTCTAAATTTCTTAGAAATTCTGAAATTCTCTGTGCAAATTTAATTAGTGTGTTGATTCCTAGAAATCCAAATCCACCCGTTATATTAAAATTTATTAAACCTTATGCCCATGGATTTAGAGATTTGTTTTTTTTTAAAAGATAGTTAGTTTTTTTAATGTAAGATATTTTCTTTAAAAATAAAAGGAAGGGGCATTATTTTATAAAGTTCTTAAATTATAGATGGGGTTGTTATGACGGGGACGTCCTAAAATCGATCGGGGACATGTTAGGGACGTGTGTAGTACCTCAGAACTAGAAGTTAAGTTGAACCCCAGTATGCTGCGTTAGTAGTAATTAGATTTGTAAATATGTGGATTAAAATGGTAAATAAACCATGTAAATTTGCAAATATTCACCGTAACATAAAGTGTCATAAAGATGAATTAGGTGAGAACTTATATGATTAAGATGAATTAAGTGATCATTTATATGATTAAGATCTGATTGGAGAGATTTGCAGAGCACTGCAACCATTGGTCAGAAAGGACATTTAGTTTTATTAGAATTATTTATAACGAAATTATTGGATTAATGGAGTTATTGAATTCGTCAATTTTTTTATGAAAATCTTTTCAAAATTTACATACAATATAACATGTGGCGCAAAATAAAATCAAAATATAACCACTTAGTGGAACGGTATTTTAACCAGTTTTAAAAACCGGGATTTGTATTAATAATCTGTTTGTTTGCAATAACCTGTTTGTAATAACCTGTTTGTTGCTACCTGGATAACGCGCTATACCGCCTCATCTACTGGAACTCCCCTTCCACGGAACACTCTAGGACTACAAAAGGATGGAAGACAAGTTTATCACGGCCTTTTTCTTCTGCCATCGCTCTTTCTTCGGCAAACCCGGCCCGGGGTGATTTAGTGTGCTCTCTCTCTCTCCCATGTCACTAGTCCATTAAGAAGAAGTCACCAGAACATTGCAATTGGTTCCCGTCACTTCCGTAAATTCCCGCTAAGCTAGGAAGTTTGTTGCTCGAGGTATTGTTCTATTATTATGTAACCCATTCATTAGATGTTGTTCATTGCAATGTTATTCCCAAATTATTGTTTCACATTGTTCGTAATACTAAGGTCATTCCCGATTGGTTATTATTTAGTTCCTAATAGTTTATCATTTCCTAGGTAATATTGTGGGTGAGCCCTACCCTAACCTGCCTGCTTGTCCCAACCTTAGCAGCACCTACCTTATTATCTCGTAAGTCATTGAGCATTAATTGATACGTTCTACATATTTCGTATTCTACCGTTTACTCTATTTAACTTTATCTTGTTTAATTTTATCCTAGTTAGTATATTATTGTCATTAATTAATCCGTCACTTGCTTATAATTTGTCCGTTTTCAGGACAAACCCCTCCCACAGATTGTGCCTCGTTCCCAGCCGTTAGAAAGAATGTAGTAGAGAGAACGAGGGCAAATCACGGTCAGTCACTAGACTTATTTACATTGTGTAATTAATTATTATTTGTCATTATATTACGTATCACTTTATTATATGTTGATTTATCCGACCTAACGTGTCATTAGATTCTTAATTAATTATATGTCCACTTTACGTTCTCTTACCAATTCCATTTCGCAGTCAGTGATCCTAGAAGCTACCTGTCCATCGTCCAGAGAGAGAGTCAGCCAGCCCCGTTATAATACACACCAGTTCCCATTGATCACCCAGCTACCCAACTGATTTAGGGTAACGGACTTTACCATGAGATTGAACACTTATTTTATGTACGATTGGATTGGTCTTGCATTATTTTACAATTCTTATTAACTTGTTTTAATTGGTTATCTTCCAGATATAAATTCATCTAAAAGTTCGAAGTTAAAACTCTAGACATAAATTAACCTGAAAGTTCGAAGTCCATAGTTATAACATAAATTCCTGTCATAAATCTACCATTGTACACTGAGAGTTTGGGTTTGAACTATGCCCTGAGTGAGTCTCAAGCCGGGAGGTATTCCATAATATCGGAACCTGAATATCCATACTCTAGTTAAAAGGAGCCCATTATACGTAGTTAAATTAATACCATCACAATTTAATGAAATATAATAAATAAATAATCTCTAGAAGTCATGGAAAATTAGAGCATTAAATAGGCCGTTAAGTAAGTTGTCGTGCTGAAATCCGAGTACGCCTCTTAACAGAAAGCACATGGTTAGGTGAACCCATTTCCGTTGTTGTTTCATTAAGTGGCTAGTACGTAGTATCGTGGCCACAATACAGCCACGCACTCGCGTTTCACATAGCCATGTGTCTACGCGTACTGCGTGACGCGCTTGTGACTGCGTGACGCGCTTGTTTCACATCGTCTTCCACTTGATCTAACACATCCGGTAATGATTCCGAGTCACTGTCTTAAGGACATTCTAACTACCCCAGTGTCCCTTAAATGAGTGTTCGAACTGTTTTCATTCGGAGTTACAGTTGCATAATTTACGCCCGTCTTTGAGTTTGTGTGTAATCTTTCTTGATAGTGTATTTTTGACTTTTGGAGTAACTTTGTGAATTTTATGAACCTCTCCTGCATAATTTATTACCTTATCGTTACTGGGCCGCGCTCAGCCTGTCATTCCGCCAAATCTATATTCGGTTAATGAACATAATAGCCTGGGGTCCTCAGGTAACCTTATCGGTGCATTATCCACTTTTATCCGGTTAAATTATTATATTTGATCTTGTTTCTTTTTCGTACAGATTGTAGTGAAGTTAATTTTTTTACGTGTTTTGGGTCTTATTTATGATTATTTTATAATTATCTTATTTATCTCATTGATGTATTGTCACGACGGGTCCGTTAGTGTTCCCTCTGACTATTTAAGTTTAATTCCAGTTTAATTCCAGTTTTAATTCCAGTTTAATTCCAGTTTAATTCCACAAATAGAATCCCTGGCCGCCTTCAGCGGTCGCGCGCTACTGCAAGCGAGAGGGCTCTGGTTAGAGTTACCTGGGGACCCCAGGCTATTATGTTTATAAACATAGAGATTAGGCGGAATGACAGGCTGAGCGCGGCCCAGTAATGGTTAGAGCAACACTCGAGTCGCGTCGATCGTGCGTGGCAGGTATACAGCGTATGACTTGCAAGCGAGAGGGCTCTTACCTGGGGACCTCAGGCTATCATGTTTATAAACGTAATATAAAGATTAGGCGGAATGACCGGCTGAGCGCGGCCCAGTAAGAGGGCTCTGGTACGTTAAAGCAAGGTTTAACGGGTGATACTCGTAAAATATATGTTCCACACAGGACCGTCGACGGGTCCAACTCGGCGCGCGTCCTGGTGGGTTGTAAACCTACAAAGCAAGGTTAGGAAATCAGAATAACGGGTGTTATTTGAAGTGGGATATGATAGATCGACATGGGCTCGCTATAATATACAATATAGTCTCTAATATTGGCGCCTTAACTATGACATTGCAATGAAACGTACATTGCGATGAAAACTGCGGTGAAATGCTGCGCCTAAGCTATATAAACGTACACTTATATATTTATAAATGCGCGTGCAATGTCACCTGGGGACCTCAGGCTATCATGTTTATAAACAACGAATAAAGATTAATAGGCGGAATGACAGGCTGAGCACGGCCCAGTAAGCGCAATGTTATATGTGTGTACTACGACTTAACGGGTGATACTCGAAACATATTCAATATTTGTTCCAAATGTTTTCAGGCACCTAGACTGTGGACGAGTCCAACTGATCGGCGCACTTCTTGGTAGGTTAAAAACCTACAAATTAAAAATATTACTTGTAGCGCGCACGAGGCACTATTTAAATAAACTTGTTAATGGACTAGGATTTACTTACTTGGGTTACTTGGGTTGGGTTCCGAGCTAGAGTGCTACCAGGCCAAGAATGTCTTGCATCTCCACCGTCTGTCACGTGACTTTTTCAACCCGCTCGGCGCTCTCTAGCTGGTTTTGAACGACCTTTTGAAACCCTACCCCTCTAATTTGTAATCTGATCCCAACCCTAACCCTAACCCAACCCTTAACAAAAACATATGCTGAAACCCTAACCCTAACGAGAAATTAGACTAACTTCCTTATACGGTCATATTACGTGATCGAGACAGTTTTTCGCCAATATCTCGTCAGGGGAGCATTTTAACCCTATGTCATGGGGGTGGTTCGGAATCAGCGTCCGAAAATACATCGATAGAGGTTGGTTACAATCGTCGGGGACCCTTTTAGAACAATCTTGAAGATCGACTGTAGAGTGATTTAGCACGCTCGAATGGACTAAGGGGTCGTTCACATATTACGTTATCATTTTTGGAACATTTTTACCCCGGCATCAGTTTTACACATAGCTATTGCGTGTTGTGTCAAAATCACACTAGCGTAATCATTTGGAACCCCCAAGTTGTAGCGCGATGCGTTACGTGGCCGCGCACTCAATTATGCTTCTCGCAACCATCGGCGAGATGCGCTACTGGGCCACGCTGCAAGCTGCGAAGAATTCACATCTTTAATTACAAATTAACCCCCTCGGCTGATTACGTAATATGTGAACGCCCCCAACCCGGCGCGCGCTACTTCGAAGAAATATATACAATATACGACCCCCCCCCCCCCCCCCCCCATTTTTTGTGTTAAATTTTGATGTAGAGATACAAGAAATACACATTATTATATATATATATATATATATATATATATATTCATTGCTGTCTGAGACTTGAGAAGATTTTTGTAATATGTCAAATGGTTTATACAAATTCGAAAATAAAAAAACGAAAATTTTGATTACATAATCAATAATGAATGAAAATTGTCCAATCGGTATTTCGAAAATCGCTAAAAAATTAAAATTTTGATTACGTAATCAACGACCAAACCCCCCCCCCCTCGGATGAATACGTAATACGTGAACGACCCCTCACTGCATACTGGGCCGCACTCAGCCTGTTATGTCATTCCGCCTAATCTCTATGTTTAGAAACATGATAGCCTGAAGTCCCCAGGCTGCTTTATACTATTATATGACGAATGCGTTGACGGATTATACTCTGTACTCGTCTAAATTTCCTCGAAGTAGCGTGCGCCGGTCTAGTCCATTATGATTAACTGAATGGACTAACTAGATTAGCAAGCTAGATAAACTTTTGACGCAATTAGTCACTTTTAACGGGTGATACTCGTGAAATATCTGTTCCATATACAGGACCGTCGACGAGTTCAACTCGGCGCGCGTCCTGGTAGGTTATAAACCTATGAATCTGTCGATACATGTTACGTATCGGCGACGCTCGCTTCGTGCGCGAAAAGTGGCATGCAACGTATGTCAATGAATCTGTTCCTACACGTTGTATACCGTATGGCGTATAGGGGTCGTTCACATATAACTATATTGAACAATTTCAAAAAGTTATTACGTGGGGGGGGGGGGGGGGGGGGCCGGGGGTATAAATTGTCTGGAATGTTAATGGACCGCGCGCGATCAAAAGGGGTTGCAGCGTCTGTCATTTCTACTGTGTTTTCCGTGTAGATAATGCTGAATCACTTAAGGGTGATACTCGGAAGATATTTGTTCCAAATATTACCGTCGACGAGTCCAACTCTGTAATTTTCATACCGAAACCGTATTTTAGGGGCCGGGGTTTTTTGACGGATTTACTGATAATACTCAACACAAAACGAGTAATACCAGTTTCTGATTTTGAAGACATAACCAAATACTCCAAATTACAACACAAATTTCAAATAAGTCTGTATCTAGTATGGTCTCTAAACTATACTGTTACAGCTAAATCAATTTGGTGTAGCAAGCATGTATTCGTATCAAACATTAGAAAAATAGAACTTAACGAATCTTTGCATAATATCAATGTCTAAATATAGGACACGGAACTGGTCCCTGATTCTCATTGTTAGGAGTATGTTCAATCTCAAATTAATAATATAATGGCATCAATATACATCGTTAGGTTATCTTCGGCCGGAAAACAATTCAAAGCTGTCGCTACCATTTTATCAATAGCACAGAGATCATAAAAAATTGGTTCAGTACGTTCAGATCAGCATCAGACCCAGAAATGATTTAGAGAATTTGGGGGAAATTTTAAATTGTCCTTTTCAGTAAAGCGGTATTTGCATTTCAAAAATTTTCAAAAGCTGGGACAAATTAGGCATGGGGCAAAGGAGGCTAGCTCATAGAACAAATGAACAGGTAGGAGTGGTCATTATGGCATGCAACCCATTGCAATTGGTAAAAATAGTATCTGACAAACCAACTGCTGATCTAATACTTGAGAACACAATTTATATTTCAACAGAGCAGTGTACAATTACCCAAATTATATTTCGAAATTATCCTCGGTAATTAATTTGACAGCTTTAAGTGATAATCACCCCCTTTTCTTGGTGTCTTCAGCAAACAGAATAGAATTAAAAGTTGGTTTTGTCAGTAAATCTAAATGGAAATTACACTAGATTAAAAGAAAATCCTAAGACCGAAAGGACGGTTAAGATAACTCGATAAGATTAAAAAACTAAACTTTTGAAAATCAATAAATATTTCAAATTCAAGCGAACCCAAATTTAGACCCAAATAATCACATAACATTAGGCAGAACTTACTTTTTGTTTTAGAAAAAAGATAGACTATCCCTAGATTTCGGCCTTCACTCAGCAGTGAAACGATAACAATCACAGTGTCATGCATCATGTAAAAATATTGAAATGCGAACATTTCTGATCCTGATTTTCCATACTATAAGACCATCAGATTCTGATACAAGAAAAAAAGAAATCAATGTAAATTTTAAGAGCATTTGTGTATTCAAACGTGAGCTTGAACTAAACACGTTGATAACATGATAATTGATTAATTATAAGGGTAATTTTTTGGAAACAACCATAACAAATTTAAACACAAAATTTCATAAGCTTTCCTCCTAAAACGAGTAATGTCATGCAGTGACCTGGCATGCGCTAAGAGCCACGTCTAATTCTAAAAATGGAAACATAATATCCACTGACTGATCATGAAAACATGTCAAAAAATCTCCTGACCCCCTTGTAAACAAAACATAAATATATATATATCGTATCAATTCGGCGGGCACGCTGGGGGGGAAAGATCTTCACCCAATGTATCCTACAATCAAAGCATATTTGTTATGTACAAAATATATATCATCACCAGACTCGCTGCAGTGAAAAGAAGATTATCAGAAATTAACTTGTTAGTAATAACTAATTACTCTCCGAGGGCTATTCGGGCTTATCTTTCTCGAGCAAAAATAACATCATCAAAATAGTTAAGGGACCCAATATTCGATGTGAGAAGTCTTGTGGAACATGCCTTCCTATATCGAAAGTCGGGCGTTTGAGTCCCCAGCTTATACACCAATTATATAACCTATGCTGTACAATATTTAAAATTACCAATAGTTTATAGAAGTAACTGCTTCAACATCATGTCCAAAACCAGACAAGTTGCTTAGTAGTAGCGGCAAAAAGAATGATCAATTGAACTTGAAAAGTGCTCCACAATTGCTGCACAGAATATTGGAGCAGGTGGAATGGGAGAGATGGTAGCACTTAGTGCAGAAGAGCATGGGAGCGGTGGAACACACGCACTCCCCCGGGCTTCCCTTCACTACGTAGCAGCAGTGGTTGCCGCTACTCAGGTTTGGGTATTGGGAGGGCGGGGATGGCATGTCCGTGTACCGCCGCTGGTTTATCTTGGCTTTCAGCGCACTCCTTATACTCTCACTGCTGTCGGACCGAGAGTAGGGGGGTGGTTGTCGTGATGAACTTGACGGCTTTGCAGATTTCAAACTAGGGTCCTTGACAACAGGTATAGACTTGTGAGCTGGCGTCCTTTGAGAACCACTGTCTAACACTATCATGGGTTGGTGTTCCAAGGGAGCCTTCGTCAGTTTTGGAAGAGCTTGGGTTTGCTGTTTTTCTCTCATGTTTTTCACCAGGTTCTGTGTTTGCTCGACAGGTATGGAGCTTGTTTTGATCCCCTTTTCAGCAAGAAGTTGCTGTTGGAGCGATATTCTCCGTAGATCCGTTTCCTCTTCGCTGTACATTCCGTACAAATCCGGACTGTACCCGCCACCTAAATATGGTGGTATTTGACTGCTGGGACCTCCTTGATCCGCGTAGTAATAATTGTTTTTCGATTTACGCTTCTTAGACTTTTGCTTCTTTGAGAGAAGAACATTTTCTGGAGGTAAAACGATGTCCTTCTTAGGAATTCTCAGGGTAAGTTTTTCTCTTCGCTCCGTGTCGGTTCTAGGGGAGGAGGAGGTTGACGAGCTAGCACTCGGTGAATTGTAAATATTCAGAGGATTGGAAACATCTACACCGTTTTGTCGGGCAGGTGGTGCTGGTGTTGGTGGAGGATCCACTTTCTTGGCTTTCGGTTCCGGGATTTTCAAATCAACTTTGATCTCGTTCATAATATTAAGAGAGATATCGTCAGAAACAGCAAGTTTTGTCACTGTCTCGAAGGGCATCTCGTCAGATGGTTTGACCGAAAAAACCGGTTCCTCAGGGTGCTTCTCGATCTTGATATCACAGGACTTTTCATTGATAAAGTCGCAATTCAGTTCAGGATCATCTAAATCACCTAGGGAATCGCGCTTCTTTTCGACACCATAATCACTCATAATCGAATGGTCTAGATCTAACTCCAGATCCAAGTCTCCAAGATATTTAGAAGGCGGACTTTTGATAGGTGAAATTGGAGTTTCAGAAACTTCATGCTTCATATAAGAAGCTTTGATTGGTGAAACAGGAGTTTGGGAAACTTCAGGCTTAACATACGTATCATTCCGATTAATGATATGTGGCACAACCACAGCTTCAGTTTCCACAGTTTCTTTCTGGCCGCCCATTGTGATAACCAGTTTTATTTTACCAACGCTTGAACCCTGCTCAGAACTATTTTGATGTTCCATTCGAACTTTCTTGGGTGATTCTGGAGGGGTTATTTCTTCTCGAAAATCAAGATTTAACGATGCCTCCACCAACTCAGAGTTCGTTTCAGATGATATAGGACGATCAAGATGTTCAGGATCAGCTGTAGCAATATCACTTACTGAAGGGACTTCTTTTGAATCTTCTTTTTCGAGTGTTAAAGATTGATTTGATTCCTGAGGTGGGTCAGAAGTCTCTCCACAAAAATTATCATTTGTTTGTGTCCTCGCTTCCTCTTCAAAAAGAATGCCAATCCCGGCTTCTATCATAGAATTTTCAGGACTCTCGGGTTCCTCTAGCACATCTGAATCGAAACCACCAACTGAATGAGTCTGATGGACCTTTTCTTCTAACTCGAGCTTTTCGGGACCCTGATCGATTTCATGATCTGGGGTGAGAATGTGGAGATCCTTATCAGTAATATCGGGGTTTAACGAGTGTGACCTGTCGTGTTCTGAGCCGTCTGATGTTGGAGGAGTTAGAGTTTCTTGTAAGGGGTCTGGAGTCGGAGCGATGAAAAAAGTGGTGGGAACTAGAGCCAGAGCTTCTTTGATGCTGTCCTCAAAAGGTTCGTGCCACTGCCGCAACCTTGACTTGCTGCTCCGTACTTCTTCCGTTCGCCTAAAATAACCATATTATCAATATTTAAACACTATACCAGGATTGTAATACCGGAAACGGAAATCCTAATCCTTACCGCAGACGTTATGAAAAAACGTAATACTTGATTAGTTATTGATTAGTTAACAATACTTACGAGAATCCCCAGACATCCTCGAAGAAGGTTTCCTTCCAAGGGTCTCTAGAAACCTGTTTATCAGCTTCAGCTTTAATCTTGGCAGCGAATTCAACCGACAACTCTCCTAAATGGTATAATCTAATGAAAAACTGCACGATAGAAAAGCACCACTTTGGTTCATTATAATTGATTATGTTTGAAAATATTTCGCATCATGACTGAGGCGTGGTCAATGATAAAATAATCACACCTTAGTCACCAAGTCTAGGAAAGCATTGGCAATTTAATCAATCAATGATTTAATGTAATCTACCGATCATTGACTTTGGTTCATTATAAAATATACAATACAGTTACAATAATATGAACTTCATAGAAATCAGCTGAGTGACTGGTGATCAAATAACAAAATGACCGTGTCGAAGGTTTGAATAAAGTTGAAGCTGCACTGCTTACCTTTGCCGAGTTTGTCCTGCCACTCACGGAAGTAGGAAACAAAGAAGGAGTTGGTGAGAGCAGTCGGTGCCAGTCTGGAGAATAGACTTATCAACCATCACAATACAAGAGTGTCAGGGAATACATATTAACGATTCCGAGTTTAGGGCCGTGTATAAGAACAATATGGGCTTCGTCCTGGTCTAGTATACATAAAATGGCTTTATTATTACAAATCATTGTCCGAGATTACGTCAACATGGCCCCAGATCACCGCTAAGGACACGAAAATACACCTACTTCAGATTGTTACGTTCTTTTCTGACGTCCGAGGAGGGCAGTAAAGAGGCGAGGTAACGCTGCTGGCACTTGGACAGGTTCATGAACTCTTCCATGTTCAGACACTTCTGAAAATCACATTTGTAAACTATCTTCGTCACTAAATATAGTCAAACGTTTCGTACAAGGGCGGGAAAAGAAAACGTTTACTAAGAGTTCTAAAGTGCGACTAACCTTGGCGATGCCGTCATATTTCATGATGTCGCTGTTTCCATTGAGCATTTCCTGCACAACAGCTCTGGTTTCCGAGGAGGGTTGTACTGTGGAGTTAACAGCTTCCTTCAGGAGAATAGATGATTTTACAGAGGACCTCGAAACTGAAACAGCCGGCTTTGTTCGCATCCTTTTGTTCTTGCGGGCATGGTCAAACTGAAAGAGTCAAAACTTAGTAAGACTGCGGGTAAAGAGCCCGAAATTCGGGAAATTTCCGGCACCGGTCTGATTTGCTAGCTTTGAGAGTCAAATTCTTAGCAACCTTTACACAGAAAACGCTGAAGGGCCCAGAAAATAATTGGAAGTGCAAATAAGTATCATAAGGAAATGTAACTGACGCTATGTGACGAGTAAGGAGAGTAGCTGACTTTCTCCTCTTTTGCATGGATCAACGAATCTGAGTCCACGAAGTCGTCAGATATTGCTTTTGCTTTCTTTCTTTGAGGTAGCTGCCTTTTGTTCGCACAGATGTTGTCTGCAATCACAATTAAATTTAACCAAATTTAATCGGAGTTCGATAATAATACAATTGATATTTAATTAATGCTGGAGATAAAATCGTGGGTATATTTAAAGCGAATCTGAACAGCTTACCGTGGGTAAATATAGACGCCTTGTGGTTGTCCTGGAAGAATAAAATTATTGGGATCATTTTAGTGGTGTTTCAGTTGTCTCAATACACAATACTACGTCATGGTTGATGGTAACATCTAAGGAACACTTATTGTAGGTTGCGTAATGATCTAAGAGAATATATAGGGTGCTAATCTTGGGTTGGAGTGAAGTAATAACAGGTAATGTCATTCATGATTCAACCGCTCATAAAATTGAGGAAATTCTGCAAGAGCGACGGGATATCACATCTTGGATCAGCGTCAAGAAAATTTTTATGTCATTATAATTATTTTGAGACACAGAAAATGCTGAAAGCAGTGCAGTTTGTTTACGAGTGACTAGGATTGATGCTGAAATTATGTGGTCTACGCGCACGCGCGCGTACAAGATTTGGACAGGCCTCTGAAGGACCGCTATGGGGATATCGACAAACCACAAAAGGCTGGAGGCTGAGCAAGCAAATTGAATAATATAGTCATTTCCATCAACAACTGATGGTGTATAACTACTGCGAGGTGAGAGACTTACTGCCTTTCAGCATGATCCAGAAGAGAAAAGATTCAATAACATTGACTTCCCTTCATTCACAGGTAAGTTTGACTGATAATCTGATGCCGTTTATCTACATTCTACATAGTATTGAAGATTGTCATACTGAACCAGGCCATCTTCTATTTTGGAGATTCCTTGTAATCTTCTAGAAAAAGCTTTTAGTAAAACGACAATATTCTCCTAACTAATAAGGAAATCCCGGAACATAACCTGCCCAGACGAAAATGGCTCCCCAACCAAAGAAGGGTCTTCTAGTATGCTGCTGCTATTTCACGAGTATTCGTTCACAAGAAACATCTAATATAGATTAACATTAACTTCAAGTCTTATCAAACCGAAAAGTGGAAAGTAACTAAAAGGGTTCGAAAGGGCGGCTAAAATAAGGGCACGACAAGAGAAGCAATGAGCTATGAAGGTAGTAAAACAATAGTGGAGGGGAAAAAGGGAGCAAGAAGATACTGTGTAATACAGCCACTAGAGAGGGAGCATGTTGTTTCCCAACATTCCCCCTCTTAATGGCACTAGTGTACTTAACGTAAACTGATGTTAAGTTCTCATCTTTCTATTACATTTGATAAGAACACTTTAAACAGGCTACAGCTCATGTTACCTTGCTTTATAAACTAGTTCTTATTATATACTGGGGGGGGGGGGGGGGGGGGGGGGATCATGAGTAATCCCCCCCCCCCCCCCCCCCCCCCCCCCCCCCCATATACTAGATTTACTTCCATTAAGTGTGGTACAAGGCTGAGATATTGTTTTGGACCACTTTTTGACGGGAATGGTTGCTCCTTCTCTAAGACATCTCTATTAGGGAATGGTACAAATAGTTGTGATGTCATGACGTTTTATCGAAGCAATAACTGATACAATAAGTGACGACTTTCACGGGCCTCCTATTGTGCAAAGATTGCGAAACAGCATCGGGTGTGCCTTGCAGGATATCTTTTATCCTTATATAAAGGAAATTAGGGAGACCAAACCATCACTAAATGTTAAAGTAGGATTTATGCCTCAAACTTATTGATGGTGACGCAAGGTAAACCCGATTATAACTATGTCATGGTTAAATGACCAGCGAGATTAAGGTAGCTTTTAATGCGGAATGGGGCACATGTTTTTTATTGCGACTGTAGTAATAATAATGGTACACTATGTATTAATGGTACATAATAATGTACTAAGAGATTGATATTAATGTTGCTTCTCGCATAGTATAAAACGTAGTATAAAACGAGAAGGATCTTGGGAGAATATCTGACAAAACAAAATCTAGGTGCTTTCAGTCCCCAGGGTCCAGTAGCTATAAATAAATAATGGAAGAAAGATCAACATTACTATAATTTACTGTAAATTATTTGAATATAATGGGGACTTCATTACTAACCTAAGATGCGAATAAAATTAAGAGGATTGTTGCAATATTCCCAATATTATAAAAAAGAGTAAACTAATTGATCGCAAGATTTATTTCTCTTTATCGATGCGTCCGGTTAAAAAATGTCCACCACAGTCAAAAACCTTGGATATGGAGAAACTTAAAACCCTGGATGCATCTTAAGACAGTATTTATTTTTGGGTGTTTTTCTGGGCTATTTTGGTCCCAGATTCTTACTGAAGTTTTACATGGTTTATTAACAAGTCTGGTGGTGGGATGAAACAATATCCTCAAGTCTCTTTAAATTTATATCATTGATAAACGTGGTATTTATATATAAAATGGTTAACTCACGTTAATAACGAATTTCTTGTCCTCCACTTTGCAGATCACTGGATTTTTACCAGTTGAGTTAGCTAGCAACGCTCTCATCACCATTTCTCCGCTGTTTGGAACCCTGCAAATAATACAAATTCATTAACACATAGAATTTACATTCAATTCTTTATTTTTGACAGACAATTCTTAGAATCTTTACGATTGATAAGATTATAATTGTTGTTACAGACATCTTTTTCTGACAGTTAGCACCTATCTTATAATGTTTAGATTGGTTTTATTAACCGTTCTAACCTTTCTGAAGGCTATTTCTCGGAAATTCTTTACGGTAGGGTAAGTCAATTCAGAAGATTTTTAACAGTTCTAATTTTGGAAAGTGAAATCTAATTACTAATTACAATTGAGTGAGAAGGTTTGTGGTTATTTGACACTTATTTTTACTTACCTTGTATCTTTGAGCCCGAGGTCGGATATTTTCTGTAGGATTTGAGTCTGACACATGGCTCCCTCAGATTTACTTAGTACCTGAAGGAGGGTTAATTTGTTATAACCAATAAACATTTCAGATCCGAATGTAAAATATTGAAAATTTCAAAACGACGCGATGTACAATGAATTTGAAGCTCCGCAATAATCTCATCTTTTGGAATCAATTGATAGGTAAAATTCAAAACGCTGTCAGTTGTGACAGTCTTTTCCTAAAATGGCATAAATGGCATACATTTTTATGGGGAAAATGGAAAAACCTGACATTTTACATGCCATGGATTTTGAACATCGAATTACATGTGACACCTAAATTGGGCGACCTAACATGTTTATTGTTTATTTACTCATGCCAGGCTACTAGAGGCTCATACAAGCCACCAGGCTGCTAGAGGCATGATCTGCAAGACTTTGGCATGATACTAAATTAAGGTGAAATTGTTAGTATCTTGTCTGGATTAAATGCGCATTGCACCTGCGATTTGACCCCGCTCTAGGGTCCTACTTTTGACCAAGTACTCCCTACAGCTCTATAGTCCCCCGCTCTACAGTCCTGCTCCCAAATGTCCCTTTATATGCATATTTTTTTTGAGTAAACGGAGAAAAATGTGAGTGTTTTAACCCATTAGGGACGATAGGGTCGTTTTTATGACCCACCTTTTCTAGACGAAAAACCAAATTACTAAACGCTATAACGAATCTATAGCATATATGCTCAAAATTTATTGGGCTACATATAATGAAGCCCAATAAATTTTGAGTATATATGCTATAGATTCGTTATAGCGTTTAGTAATTTGGTTTTTCGTCTAGAAAAGGTGGGTCATAAAAACGACCCTATCGTCCCTAATGGGTTAAGGGAACATACTCCAAAACCGTTTATGATTTGGCAGAGCAAATGACTCCCTATTAGGAAAATATAGACACAAACAATGTATTTTGGCACTTTTTAAGGGGGGGAGGGTGGGGTTCACCCTGATTTTTTTGTGAAACTTGTTTTCGAGATAGCCAGTTGACCAACAAACTAGGACCGGTAACCAAACTTTTGAGGGGGTCCCGGACCCCAACCGCCAAACGGTGCCTGCGGGGCAGCCACGCCCATATTCTGTCCAAATTAGGCCCAATTTAGCCAAATACCCTGAACATGCCCAAACCCCAGATTTTAGGTGGCCTGGTCTACTTGTAGCTAGTGGTCCCCTGAACCCGTATATGAATTTTCATCAAGATTGGACAAAAAATGGCTGAGTTATGAGCCAAAAACCATATGACCATATTTGGGCATACGCACCAATTTCGATCGATTTTGGCCCATAAATTGAATAAATATCAATATTTTTGAATGAAACTAACTTTATATGGAAGGTAAGCCTATACTACACATTCTCTATGAATATCAGCTCAATATCTACCTAACTGTGGAGGTTGTGTTCAAATAATCGCAAAAAATGAACAAAATTGCCCATATCTCAGTTTGCGATATTTGCAAAACTGACTTCGCTCAAAACGGCCGAATTCTGAAAAATGCCCGGCAAATTTTGGAATTTGGCAGCCAAATTTTTTTAAAGGCCTAACTCAAAATTCTGTCCCAAAACTTAAGGTCGAAATGCGATTCTACGTTGATTCTGAAAATTTCATGTAAAAATATTGAAACCCTATTAAGTTCTATTGTTTTGAGCGAAGTCAGTTTTGCAAATATCGCGAACTGAGATATATGGGCAATTTTGTTCATTTTTTGCGATTATTTGAACACAAAATCCACAGTTATGTAGATATTGAGCTGATATTCATAGAGAATGTGTAGTATAGGCTTACCTTCCATGTAAAGTTAGTTTCATTCAAAAATATTGATATTTATCAATTTATGGGCCAAAAACGATCAAATGTTAATTGGTGCGTATGCCCAAATATGGTCATATGGTTTTTGGTTCATAACTCAGCCATTTTTTGTCCAATCTTGATGAAAATTCATATACGGGTTCAGGGGACCACTAGCTACAAGTAGACCACCTAAAATCTGGGGTTTGGGCATGTTCAGGGTATTTAGCTAAATTGGGCCTAATTTGGACAGAATATGGGCGTGGCTGCACCGCGGGCACCGTTTGGTGGTTGGGGTCCGGTACCCCCTCAACAGTTTGGTCACCGGTCCTAGTTTGTTGGTCAACTGCTATCTCGAAAACAAGTTTCACAAAAAAATCAGGGTGAACCCCCCCCCCCCCTTAAAGTATTCGCACTTTCGAAAATATTCGAAAAGTACTCGAAAAGCTTTTTTAAATGTTTTTGGTTAAGTCACATCGGTTGCTATATTTAGTCGGTTTTATTTTCAAGGTATCGAGCCAATTCGTAAACCTTCACATTAATTCCTACGAGAACCTTTTCAAATTAATATTTGATTGAACAATAGATGACTAAGTTACAAGCTGATTAAAGCTGAGTGCACAGAAGAATTACGATTTTTTCCTTAACACACAGTACTTTAGATATCGTTCCACAAATTCTTGTGAGTGTAACTGAAGAGGGGGGGGATCATACACTTAGTACCGTACGTGACGTTAGGGGGGGGGGGGGGAGGGTGGGTCATATTTTTTCCAAAACACAGTTAGTATTTTTGTACTAAGTGGTGGGTCTGCTGCTCATTTCCCAGAAAACAGTTAATACATGGTACTAAGGGGGGCACGTCCAACCCCAAAAAAACCCATTTTACCTCATATTTCAATTTTGGGAATGGTTTTTGAGGTTTTTTTCCTTTTTTTTGGGTTTTTTTTGAATTTTTCTCTTTTTTTTATCTAATTCGACTACATTGAAAACAAAACCCCTACTAAATAGCGGGTATAATTTGTCCATTTACAATGCTTAATGAGCTGTTTAAAGCAATGGGAAGCAATTTATGGGTGGGTATCTTATTTTATATACCAAGACACAGTTAGTACCGTGATTTCTCAACAGTTAGTACCGCAAAATTAAAGCCGGCAAAAAGGGTGGGTGTCTTAATTATTATCCTAAAAAACAGTTAGTACCGCAAAGGGGGTGGGTGGGTGACGAAATCACTGATTAAGTGCCGAAATCACGTATCTGCGAGATCTTAAAAGAGTCATAACTCGGTTAAATTGTGAACAACCAACTTGAAATTTTGGGAAAGCACTTCAATTATCAAACCAAATGTGTCTAGAAACTTTGGAGTTCCTAGCTGAATAGCTGAATGGGAATGGCGTGCCACACCCTCTCTCATCAATGAAATTTTACGAAACCTTTAGGAAATTTAAGTTTGACCCATATCTATATGCTCTAAAACTTTTGTGCAATTTTGATACGAATTACGTGAGTTATTGAAGGGTTGCGTGTGGGCAGTTACTGTACAATCAGCTTGAATTTATATTATAGAAAACTTATACGTGTTCAAGCTAGATAATCAAGTTCAAGGTCGAAATCGATTGAAAAGGGCAAAAACTGTCATTTCTCCGTTAAAAATAATTTCTAGATAAATATTGAAATTAATTTACATCGTTCTCTAAGGTTGAAACTTTGTAAAATATTGGTTTTTCTAAAGTACCAATATGGCATTATAAAATGGCATAAATTTATATGGAGAAAATTTAAATTTATGCCAATTTCCTGGCGGGATCAGGGTTACAGACAGCGTTTATTGAAATAACTTACAAATTTGGTCGCATCTAGCCAGGAGAAGTTGTTTCTTCTTTTCATGCCTGACCATTACTGCAGGAGGTAGATGGCATCCTTCACATGGCTCACATCGCTATAGTAGTTTGTTTGTTAGTTATTAAATTGTGTGGTTAAAATGTGTAGTAGTAATGGTAGAATAAAAGGGTTTTTTTTCAGAGAATAGGGCATGATCAATTAAAATTCTAGCCATTTCTTTGTCCATGCAGAAATTGGTCCAGCATAATAATTTAACCAAGCTTGTCATGAGATTTGACAGCGATCAAACAATCAACTTAAAATATTGGTACACAACTTTCACTGCTGTAAATTAAATAAATCACATGTCCAATTGTTTTTAAAAAAATTGATCAGTACCCAAAAAGCCCGACCACTAAGGGTAGACAGAAGGATAGACACAAGGGTAAAGTTATTACTAAAGACTGTTCGATATCTACCGTAAGTGCTCAGCCTACTTGGATACTGAATAGGTTTAAATTACCAAACCATGTTTTCGTTAGTATAGTTCTAACAACTTCATACAAACTTAATCCATTAATTTATGTTTGAAATCTGTAAAATACTGCGAGAAAATAGCCACATTATCGGTCTCAGCGCTGCAAATAAAAACCTCAGAGTATGAGCTTGACTATAGGATGGAATGAAAGTAAAACAAACAAATTCTTGTTGCACTTTGATAAGAGCTAAATGAGTTAAAAACCTTTATTAAAAAATCAAATAAATACCCTTGTAAGTTAAGAAGTTAAAAATTTCAAGTCAGGTTTTAGCAATAAACTTCTTCTGAAACCTGACAGCATCTTTATGCCTCTTCTTGTATTCTGCAGTAAGCTGTTGTCTCTGGGATATCCAATCTTGCTCAATTTCTTCCATAGTTTTAGTTCTCTTGAACTGAGAAATGGGACCCTTTCTAAATAAGGGGTTTATGCTGTAAAAGAAATAGTTGTCTTGTTGACGTTTTACAGATTCTTTATTAAAAGTTTTAGTGTCAATTGTTTCTTCTTCATCGGAAGAATCACGTTGAAGTTCTTTAATTGAGAAGTCCTGTGCTTGGGCCTGATTTGTATCACTCTCTTGGACATTAGTTTGTGAACTCTCAATAGCAAAATCAAATTTGAAACTAAAACCGTTGGAATTGCTTGTGTTATCAGCAATAGTCTTATTAAAATCAGTTTTTACTTCAAAGAATGTACTTTCATCAACTATTGGCATGTGATCAATCTTATCTTTTGCTTTTGTTTCATCTTCTTTGTTATTTGAATCATGCCCCAGAATTGTCTCCTCAACAGGACCATCAGCTTCTAGTGGAGCTTTGTGAGAAACTAAAAATTTCTCATGGTTGACATCAGTTGGATCAAACCTTACATACTGATCAACGACGTGCTGGTTTTCTGCCGCTGTTATTGGTTTAGCAGTTATACCAAGGCCACCCAACACAGAATCCATTGTGTTGTACAAAGTTTGTCTTTCATTATTCATTTCTCTTGTTTCATCATCTTCAGAATCAGTGTTACTGTCTGAGCCAGACTCAAACCGAGTATCGAGCTGGAATCTATCATCTGAACCTATTTTACTTTGCATTGTCATAAGTTTTACACCCTTTTTACCCAAGAATTGTGGCTTGACAGCAAAGCAAACATCTTCTTCCTCATCAACATCATGAAGAATGTCAGTCATTTTTTGGTCGTCTTGTGTGTCATCATCGTCAGAATCACTGAACTTGGTAATCTTGCTGACAGCTTTGTCAGACAATGCATTACGAACAAGTTCATTTTGGGAGGACTGAGTCAGCTTTCTATTTTGTAATGCTGCAAGCCGCTTTTCATTGGAGTTCTTTTGGGTCATAATTGCTTTACAATAATACTGTAAATATTGGATTTCAATTGAAAAGTACTTAGTATTCTTGAATGTAAAAGATTTGTCTATTAAATATTTAAATGTAAAATTAAACAGCCAACAGGTCTGGTCCACTTTAACTTACAGAAGTGCCTCACATGATGAGGATCAGATGTTGCCCTTATTGTTAAAAGTCAAACCTTATCTGCCTTTTTAGATGAATTAATTGGAACAATCTCATATATCAACTTAGCTTCAAGTGTGCATATCAACACTGATGTCAAATTAAGTGTGTAAATATTTTTACCACTGGTTTGCGTAACGTTTAGAATCCAGAGATCCCAGAGTCCTGAATCACTAAGAACATGGAAAAACATAGCTTTATTCTGTTTTAGATACTACTGTTTTAAAAAGGGAACTTGATGATGTAAAGAATTGGACAGTGATCACACTTCAAAGGCACTGGAGGGGGATGTTAAGACACAAATGAAGTTCGTTAGTGATTTTGAAGACATACGATTTGGAAGACATTTAAGTTTTATTTATTTAATCTTTTAAGGCCAGAGGGGGGGGGGGGGGGGGGGTAAGGGGTCAAAAACATCGACCAAAATATTATTATCTAAATCAATATAATTTTTAATGACAAAAACATTGCTGCTATTCACATATTTGTAGCTGCTCAACTTTTTTTAATAATTGAGGTTAACCGATTTTCACAAAATTGACTATACAACATTGAGGTTAATAAAATTGAGGTTAATATTTTATTACACTCCATAATCTTTTTTAAATTTCGGTCAGCAAATGTTAACTCTAAATTTTAGGTTCATAATTATCAGAAAAAGTAATTTCCAAACGTGATTAAATGAGGTTAACCTCTTTTTTTTAGTTATAGCGAGAATAGATCAAATGATAGAGCTATTATTTTCATCGTTAGTTTACGGTATACACATTTCTAAATAGATGACGTGTTGATTGACTTTCTTTTATCTTGGAAAAATGGAAAAATGAGGTTAACCATCACATGTTGGTACTGTAGGGAATATACATACGATTCTTACTTAAATGTAATGTACCACAATATCGCAGTGAGGTATCTATTGGTATCACAATGCCTACAACTATAATCACGCGACAAAGGTGATTTGAACCGACCACATTTTAGTAGAAGATTTTATCCGTAAATGGCTAAAAAATGAGATTAACCTCTCATTTTTGGAATATCTGACCAGTCAAATACATGTTAACCTCAAAAACTTAATTTCGTTACACTGTGCAAATGTTTTACTACATATATAATAAGATATTAATAAACTAATCCCAGTGTTATATGGTCTAAAGCGAGGTTAACAACCAATTTTTTCCTACTTTTAAGTAGTAAGTGTTTACAGGAAGTCTTGGTTAACCTCATTTTTTACAATACAAGGACATTAACTACTAAAGGTGGCTAAAATCATTTAGGGGATGGCTAGGTCTGATCAAGGAAACGTTGTTAAGTGTATAGAAAGTCTTACTGACAAGTCTTACTGACAAGTTTATAGCAGCATAAATTGGAAAAATTTTCATGCTCTCACAGCAGTTCTTGCATTAACCCGTGCATTAGTAAAATCACAGTTTCATACCATGCCAAAAAGCTTGCAGTGGGACATTGCAACATGCAGGGAGGACTAACAGGTATGCCAAAATGTCTTGAAATCCAAGATCTAATCTGGAAAGAGAAATTAGATGTTTTATGCCTGAATGAAACAAATCTTAAGTCGGATATTGACTCAGCCAGTCTAAACCTACCCAAGAATTTTACTTTTATCCGCAAAGACCGCCCTAACGACAATGGTCATGGGGGATGTGGCATTCTCATCAGTGAGCACATAAAGTTTAAAATGATTCAACTAAACTTAGTTTTGCAATATGACCAAATCGAGGCTATTTGGATCCATCTTACAGATTGCAATATTTTCATCTGCTGTTTCTACAGATCTGAGTTGTTTAGTCCTCTTGACAAATTTTTAGATTATATGACAGACTGCATGATGAGTATAGGAAGTAAGAATGTTATTTGGCTGGGTGATGTAAATGTAGACCAAAACAACATCAGCAGTATGAACTATAAGAAATTAGACATTACAATGAAAATGTTTGGAATGGTACAGGTAGTTCAGGATATTACCCGCATTGCTAAACTAGGAAACAGAATCACAAAGACCACAATCGATGTTGTCATAACAAACACTTACTCCAAGTTTCTTGACTGCAAAGTCCTTGATGATTGTATAGGAGATCATCAGGTCGTAAAGTTCATTGTCGATTTCAATGTGCATAAGGCCTCAAAATTCAAGAAGTTACTAAGAAGAGATCACAGCAAAATGAATGTTACTGCTCTTAAAGAATTTTTGGAAACTTGTGATTATAGACCAATAATAGATTCAACTAGTCTGAATGATGCAGTTGATGGTTTAAACGAACATATTGATCACTACTATGATCACTTCTGTCCAATTAAACAAATTAAGTGCCATAGTGATTACATCCATAAGCCATCTCCAGAATTTTTAGAAAGTAAGAAATTGAAAGGGAAACTTTACCGTAAATTTTTAACACACAACAAGAACAGACGTATACATCCAAATGGTCTTATACACTGTAATAAATGTGACTCATTATGGATGGCATATAAACGGCAGAGAAACTATTCAACCTATTTGTCTAGAATTAATAGGAAGACTAACTTAGCAACAGAACTGAAAGCCAAGTGTGCCATGAATGATCTAAAGGGTGTATGGAAAACGATAAAGACAGCATCAAATCTGCCTGTTAAAGCTAACAATATCAATAACAATCTTGATGCTGAAACCACCAATAAATATTTTGCTGAAATAGGTCCAAAGATCCAAGCAGAAGTGCAGCTGGAAAATGAAAATGAATTTCTATCTTATCTACAAAATGAGCAGATTGACAACGAGACCAGCTTGAATAGCTTTACTGAAATAACTGAGTCCAATATCTTAGACTATGTGGCAAGTATCCCTTGTAGCAAATCCACTAATGATCATATACCATTGAGAGTGTTTAGACAAATTTTACCTGCATTTATTGCTCCATTAACACATCTTGTAAATTTGAGTTTATCCAGTGGCATCATGCCAAACAGCTGCAAGGTTGCAAAAGTCACCCCAATCCATAAGGATGGTGATACTGAGAATCCTAGTAATTATCGACCAATCTCAATTTTACCGATTCTTGGAAAGTGCATCGAATTTTGTGTGAACTCCCAACTGACTCAATATCTTGATGAAAAGGGAATACTTTCAGAGCATCAATATGGTTTCCGTAAAGATCACTCTACAACTTATCTCATGTTAGATCTGTTTGATCGTATATTTACTGCTAAGAACAGCGCCAAGCATCCTGCAATTATCTTCCTGGACATCAGAAAGGCATTTGATACTGTTAACCATGATATTCTCATTCAAAAGCTGAAGCATTATGGAATAAAAGATACTGCATTGAGCTGGTTTAGGAGCTTCCTCACAGATAGATTACAGCAAACTAGAGTTGGGAGTAGGATAAGCAGTTTACATTCATTGAACTCTGGAGTGCCTCAAGGAAGTATATTAGGACCAATTCTATTCAGCATTTTTATCAATGACCTGCCTAATGCATGCCTATTTTCTAAACCTTATCTATTTGCTGATGACGGTGCATTATATTTTGACAATATATCTAGAGGAAACTATGGTAACATCAAACAAGAGTTGAAATTAGTTATCAGATGGCTTCAGGCTAATAAACTATCCCTGAATAATGAAAAAACAAAACTAATGATCCTTGACTCTAAGCCTAACCTTGATGCCATCCTTGTTGAAATTTGTGATGACCTTACTTTGGTAATCTGTGAAACTAAATCCCATAAGTACCTTGGACTTATAGTTGACAGCAGATTGACATTTAATGAACATATTGATAACATTAAGAAAAAGATATCCAAAAGAATTGGTGCTATGTATAGATCAAAAAAACTTCTCCCTCTTAAGTTCAGGAAGATGTTTGCTAATGCACTTATGTTGCCACATTTTGACTACTTAGACACCATCTGGTCAAGAACATATAAAAAACGACTAGGAGAGTTAGATATCATGTACAAAAAGGTTGCTAAAATAGCCCTAGATGTAAACATCAGAGAGAGGTCGGTTAATGTATACAAAAATATGGGATGGCTTCCTCTCCATTTGAGACGACAGGTTCATCTTAGCTCATATATGTACCGTATAATCAATGAAACATGTCCAAAGCATTTTATCGGGAAATTCTCGTATATTTCTGGTGGATCACGTGAGGCAGAAAACTGCAATCTTTATACTCCTAAATCAAGATCTCACAAGGAGTTTAACTATCTAGGAACTAAGGCCTGGAACATATTACCAAAGTCCCTTAGAGAGTGTGACGACGTTAAGAAATTTTCTAAGTTATACAAAGAAACTCTTATGAATATGGTGCTAACTGATGAGAATTACCAAGGGGATAACTCTAACGATAAATTCATGATCCCACCCAACACTAGCCAATGTATCTAGGCAGTTATGTTATTTCGGTTAAGTTATCTCAGTGAATAAGTGAATCCAATCTATCCCCTGCAATCAAGGTATTTCCATGCCTATTAAGCTATTACAGGAAATTAGGAACATCAGTGGAAAGGTGCACTGTCAATCATTATTGCTCCATACCTCCAGTCCTCCTGTTATGTGCAATTCTCACTGCTATGTATGCTCCTCATTTGTATCAATTATATTGATGCTACATTGTTATTGAATATGAAATAATTTTCAACCGTATTAATTTATTAACTTATTGTAAATAGCAAGTTTGACAAAGGGATTACGTTTATTTTACCCGGAGTTTTTTTTGATTGAAATAAATTTTCGTGCACATACAGAATGAATGGTTAATAATTTAATATATATGTAGACCAAGCTCTGTGCACGGGATGCTTCCTGGAAGAATCCAGTTCTTTTAGCGGGGCACCCTACCTAAAGCCAAATTGAGATATAATAATCATATTCCTAGAGAAATAATCAGAAATCGAATACCAATCAAATAATATGATATATATGAGTAGTAACCATATTTACTATGCAAAATGCCCCAACCACATAGTGTAAATTTATATAGAATTCAAATTCCATATCATCATTAAACCTCAATACCTAGTCAATATAATAGCCCAAGCAAAATTAAATAACTTCTTATATACCTTACTGTCATACTACAAATTAATTAAACATTTGAAATCTGATGACCAGAGAATAAATTTCTAAGCCTAATGCAAGTGAAATAATTTAGATGCAATAATGAATGCCTAATGTGAGTATCATTTGTCAATGTCCTTGTAAAAAAGTCTGTACAAGAGATATGAGTAACTAATATAGAAGAAAAAACAGGAAGTTGTCGTCTGTTGTAAAATAAATAAAATATCTAGAATATAAATTAGAATATAAAATAACATTCAGTCAATGTGTCGTCAATAAACTGTACAATTATCAAATGTTAAAACTGGGTGATACAGTCACCAAAAAAAATACTAAGTATGATAAGTTAATAAATTAAATGTGGTCTATAAAACAAGCAAAATTAAATAACTTCTTTTAAACTATTTTCACAACTACAATTAAATACATTTATTGAGGAATAGCATGTACTAGTACCCCCAAAGGGGAGCCGTGAGTAATTCGTTGTTTGTTTGCTGTGCTGTCTTTATTAGCTGTGTGTTGCTTGGCTGTGTGATGTCAGGTACAGGTATAAAAACACCATCTACCGGAAATAGACGTGGCTCTGTGACAGGAACAGGGCAAAACACTAAAAAAGAGCATCATAATGTTGATAGATGCCCATGTAGCCAGTCGAATACTGGAAGCTTCAAGCTAGTATGCACAGGATGCAAACAGAACTGGCATGCAGATTGTCTGGGACTAAAGGGTATCACGAAGCCGTCAATATTGAAGCTGGAACAGTGGTTATGTCCATTTTGCTACGTAGCACCTGTACCAACCAACTCACACGACAACTTCTGCTACAAATGTCGGAACACCCTGAGTCTACAACAGTCCAATAGTGATTATGAGGTACACTCTGCCTGTCAGAACCTCAAAGACATAGAAACCTTGACAAAATCACTATCAACAATTGATGTTGATAAAATGAAAGAGTCAATCCAGGTGATCCAAAACCTCGACCTTCACCTGCAACACCTGCTAACCAATGAACATGGTTTGAAAGACCATCAAAACCGGGTCAAAAGCATAGAAGACCACTGTAAAGGAGAACTAAGTGAAGATGTGAATGGTGTTAAAACGGCTATTGAGGACCTTCAGAAACAAATCACTGATCTTTCCACCAAAGGTCTTGTCTCATCTACTGCTCCCAAGCTTGACACTGAGAAACTGATACATGATATCATTGACCAGCTTGATGAACATACTCGGCAGGAACCGCACATTTCTCTTGAATTGAAGGATATCAAGCAGTCTCTAGACCAACTGTCTACCCAACAGACTACAATTCCTCACGATAAGCCATCATCTGGCTCTGCATTAAATGATAAGCACCTTCTATCAAAGACCATCTTTAAAAATGAAGAAAAACCTGTGGCAGACACAGTGGAAGAATTCATAGACAGTGATGCTGAATCAGATCTTCTCCAGTACTGCGAATCTCTTCAGTTCAGCAAGGAGAATGGGCACTCAGTGTGTTCGTTTGGAGAGAAATACAAATACAGTGGATCCAGGGATGAGAACAAGAAAAATGCAGAAATACCGGAGAAACTGGCTGCGCTCATCCTGAAAATTAATGAGAAGTTCTGTGCAGAAGAAAATCCTGTAATGAATAGCGTGTTGATCAACCGCTACGAAGAAGGCGAGGGTTACCTGCCAGAACATTCTGACAACGAACCAGTGATACATCCAGAATCTAGCATATTGACTCTTTCCATTGGAGGTGAATGCGAAGTCCTCTTCACTGAAATGAACAACTCAGTTCACACACACAAGTGTACCCCCAGGTCAGTTTACAGGATGACCAGAAGGAGTCAGGCTCACTACAAGCACTCTATCCAGAAGGGGTCAGTCACTGGTGCAGTACGATATAGTTTTACTTTCAGATCAATAGACGGAAAGAATCGTGCTAGTACTTGTATCTTCTCTGATTCAAACGGATCAGGTATGAAATTTGGAGAGGATCACAAGAGGAGCTTTGGTAAATGGCTGCCTGGTCGGAATGTTTGGACTCCGACAATAGATGACATTAACCCATATCTTGCATGTGGATACAAGAACGTTGTTATTATGTGTGGTATTAATGATGTTAGAAGACCATCTGTTAAATCTCAACGTGAAATTTTTGCTATATTTAGTCTTTTAGAATTCAAGATTGAGCAAATCCAAGAGGCCAATCCAACTGCTCAAGTATTTCTTTGTCCACTTTTACCAACTCGAAATACTGACTTAAATAGGAAAGTTCTATACTTTATAGAGCTTATTCGACGTGAGCTACTTCCCAAAAACTTTGGTGTCCAGTTCGTTGATGGCTTTGATGACTTCCTGGATAATAACACTGGCTTACTTTGCCCAACCTTGTCCAGGGAGTTTGACAAATATGGCCGGACGGATTACCTGCACCTTAATTGGAAGGGAGTGGCCAAACTTGCTACTTTAATCCGTAATACTGTCCTTGTTAGGATGCATGGAGGGACTGATAGGAGGAAGAGGGGTAGGAGGGACGGTAAGGTTGGTTCAACACTTTATTCTCATGCCGCCGGAGGACAGCCTCATGTTGAAGGCTATCAGCCTCCAGTATGAATGTTCTTAAAAAAGAGGTCTGTGCCCACTGTTTAAAAAGTATCTATCTAGGTCAATCTATATTTGAATGCTACAACTGTAACTGTCCCATTCACTCTAGATGCTATAACACCAGTGACAAACAAAATCAAAAAGTTGACTTGTACTGCAATAATTGTCTCCACCTAGCAGTAATCCGTTATAACCCATTCAAGCTTCTGAATGATGACAATGATGATAACACTGATGCAGATGATGTTACACGTAAAATCTCTGAGGTACTTGAAAGCTGTGACTCATATTCTGTAAAAGGCATAAACCACACCTTTGCTCACGAATTACAAGTGCAAAACTCACTAATATTTCAAAATCTTGATGGCAACAAATCAAACTTTGACTCGCTGGCAATTGAAATAGCTAGATTTACTAACAAATTCTCTGTAATTGGTCTCGCTGAAACAAATGTTGGCCCTGAATTGAAAAACTTGTACGAACTCACAGGCTATGAGAGCTTCTATCAAGATACCTTTGACTCGAAAGTAAAAGGCTCAGGAGTAGCTCTATATGTCCTTAACTCCTTTAATGCTGTTAAAAATAACAACCTGTCACAAGTAACAGAAAATCTAGAAACCCTCTTTGTAACCATAGGAAGTATAGGAAATTCTACTTCTATAGGAGTAATATACCGCCCTCCAAGTGGCAATGCTGAGCAAGCTCTCCAAGAATTGTCGTCAATCCTTGATAAAGCACCAAAACATACACAAATTGCAGGTGATTTTAACATTAATCTCCATGGTAAACACAGTAACATTATTGCACAGTATGAAGACGTCCTATTCAGTAGAGGCTTCTTCCCATTGATATCATTAGCAACTCATGAAAAGCCTGGATGTAATGCCTCATGCATCGACAACATCATTACAAATGACCTAGACTCTGTTACTGCCTCTGGAGTCATAACTGATCACATATCTCACCACCTCCCTATATTTAATATATCTGACTGGGAAATTAGCAAGACCAAAAATACTCATAAGCACACTCAATATTATGACTATTGTAAGTCAAACACTGATAAATTTGCTGAAGTCTTGGGTAATAAACTAGATAATGAACCAATTATAGATTTTACCAACTTTCATGATATCTTTAAAAACAGCATTGACGAAACCTGCAAACTAGCTGTACCCAAAACCACTAAGCGCACTATCCAGAACAACCCCTGGATTACTGGCGGGATTATAGCCTCAGTAAACCACTGCCATGGACTGTATGATGACTGGGCGAAAGTCAGGAAAGTTAAGTGTAAACAAGGCGAAACTGACACAAAAGGGGGCACATGCCTGTGTTCTATCTGCTGTAATAAAAGAAACCATTATGATGACTACAAAGAATATAGAAAGGCTCTAAAAAAGGTTCGTAAAATGGCTGTATCTGAATATTATTCTGACAAGTTTCTTGAAACTCAGGGAAACTCCAAGAAAACCTGGGAACTTATAAATAAAATTCGTGGCAAACAGAAACGTGAGATCAGACCTATATTTACCATAGACAATGAAAAGATAACTAATCGCAGAGTTATAGCGAATGAATTCAATAAGTATTTTGTATCCCTAGCATCTAACCTTAATGCAGCCTACACAGAACTAGGAGAAATACAAATTAATCAGCTTCCAAGTTTCTGTGACCTCTTACCTAAATCGAATACAGCTAATATATATCTACATGACTGCTCACCTGAAGAGGTGGCTAAGATCATATCGGAACTAAAGAATGGCAAGGCTAGTGATATACCAGTACATATAGTAAAGGCAGTATCAGGCAAAATTAGTCCACTACTATCGGTATTGTATAACGAATGTATGCAACAGGGAGTTTTTCCAGACGACCTAAAAGTAGGTAAAATAAGTCCAATATATAAGAAAGAAAATGCTGAGCTTCTTGAAAATTACAGGCCTATCTCAACCTTAGCGATATTTGGTAAAATACTTGAGAAAATTATATTCTCCAGGCTTTACAGTTTCTTCCAGTCGCAAGGATTATTATATGAAAATCAATATGGCTTCAGAAAAAATCATTCGACAAGCCATGCACTTAACTTCTCTGTCGACTACATTGAAAAATCACTAAGAGATAAAAATCATGTACTAGGCATCTTCATTGATTTAAGTAAAGCTTTTGATACAATCTGTCATGATAAACTGCTTAAAAAACTGAATGATTATGGAATTCGAGGGACTGCAAATAAATTAATAGCCAGTTACCTCTCTAATAGGCAGCAATATGTTTCAGTACTTGGAGAAGAATCCGAAAAACTGTCTGTAATATTTGGTGTGCCTCAGGGGTCAGTATTAGGTCCCTTGCTTTTCATTATCTACATCAATGAAATATATAGAGTATCAGACCTAGGTAAGTTTATACTTTTTGCCGATGACACCAACATATTTGTTGTAGATAAATGTATAAAAACACTTTACTGCAAAGCTAACAAAATTCTTAAACTTGTTCATCAATATATGAAGAGTAACTTGCTGCATATCAACACAAAGAAATGTTGTTATATCCACTTTAAGCCGAACTGTAGAAATGAACCAGATTCAAACACTAATGAATTAGAACTGACACTGAATAATATAATAATTAAAAAGGTAGAGGAAACTAAGTTTCTTGGAGTCATTATTGACCAAAAACTGAACTGGGATGCTCACTTGAGAGCGTTAAATCGTAAATTGAAATGTGAGATTGGTAGACTATGTGGAATCAGACGCTGTGTACCTAAAACACTCTATAAGGACCTGTACCACACCCTTTTTGAATCACACCTATGTTATGGAATATCTGTTTGGGGAGGTGTATCAAATAATAAACTAGAAGCCATATTTAAAACACAAAAGAAATGCATAAGAATTCTCTTTGGTGATAATGATGCGTACTTCAATAAGTTCAAAACATGTGCCAGAGTAAGGCCTATCACTAGGGATAAGACCGGTAAAGTTATCAAGCAGATGTTAGGCAAAGATTTCTTTGAACTAGAACACAGTAAACCAATCTGTAACGAGTATAACTTCCTGACTGTCCACAATCTTCATAAGTTGCACTGTTTACTGGAAATGTTTAAAATTAATAAGTTCCAATCACCAGTCTCAATGTTCTCTTTATTCAACAGGTCACCAAGACGAGACAACTACTTCATCCCACCCACTCCGTCCTCACTATTCATCTACCAATCAACCAGTATTTGGAATCACTGCCGTAAGTCAACGAGTGAAATAGACTTCTCCACTCCTATCAGTATATTCAAGAATAATCTTAAGAAAGCTTTGTTAGAACTACAATCTAAATATGACAGACAACTATGGTGCAGTTACAACTTTGATGCAAATGAATTATCATTGAAATAGGTTAATTAACTAAACTTAATCATATGAGTAAACCACGGTGTTATTGCAAAGAACCATGACAAGGGTATCAGACCTATATATTAATCTAAGAGACGAAACAAAACGAATCATCATACAACAAATTTTAAAATCCTGCGGCACAGGATCCTGTTGTTTTCCTACTCTGCCTCTCCCAAACCCCTCTCCTTCCCCTTTCTTCAGGTTTATTCTTCAATTTTTTAAATTAGATAGCAGATATATTTTCTTTCGAATTAGTAATGGCATTATACATTATTTGGTATCGTATGTATGTTGTGTTTAGTGTTTGCTAACTAGGTATGTGCTGTATATTTTGAAGAATTTTGAGGCTCACGACGTCTCGTCCCATGGGTTGAGTTGTAAGCTGAGTATATGTTCAAATCGCCTTACTTCGTATGGTGAAACATCGACAGGTTTGCCTTGACCTTTCGGACGAGTGTTTGCCCACCGGGGATCAAAAAATATGATCACCATGAACATTACTTTGACACGTGAACTTATCAAACGACTGTAATGATTCCATTAAATTTTCTTAGTATATTTAGCTAGTTTATAGTAGATACACACGATCACAGAATAGAAGAGCACAATTGGGCTCTTTGTTCTGCGACCGTGTTTCCTCGGTGGGCCGACAGGTTTTTGTTGTGTAGTAGTGCTGGGGAAAAAACACGCTTTAAATATCAATGAATGTAAATATTGTTAATTGACATTAGTGCCACAGTTTATGTGGTAAAAACAAATTTATGGTCAAACATTATATATCGTAGAAGGGCATGATTTACCCACATCACTAAGCATCTGGATGGATAATTAGCACACAAGGATAAACTGACCTTTAAACATGACCACCAGCTATACCACGTAATCATAGCTCCAAAATAAATAAATTGCTCTACATAGAAACATCTGGCCTGATCTTATCACATTGTGGTCCCCTGGGGTTCGGTAAAGCCCTTACAGGCAACTGGGTCCTTTTACCAGCCACAATAAAACTAGTCATGCCAGTACTGTCATAAACTGTAACCAACTATTTAAAAATAAGATATCTTTTGCTAGAATTTTACATTTTAAGCCATAGAGCAATCTTCTCAATTTTAAAATTTAAAAATAACATTTTACCCTAACTATGATGTGGTGGCATTTCATACTTAACTAAAATTCAACTTTGAAAGTCAATAGATTATTAGTCACAATGAAATTATAGTTTAAGACATCCATTTTGCATTGTGTTTCCAATATTAGAATTTATGATATGTATTGATTGAATAATTGGTAATAAATTTAACTTTTGTTTTATTAAAACTTTTGTTTTATTACCACTAAGTATAATAGGTCAATAAATTAAAAGTGGTTTATAAAACTACCACTGTGGGAACCCCTTCTCCAGTTAAAACATGTCAGTCATGTGCAAAATCAATCAGAATGGTAAGGTGGTAAAAAAGGGAATATCTTTTCGATACATCAATTATATATGCCTCAGATTTAAAAGAATTAGAAGTTACTTAGTTATCGGCGACTATGATTGCAGTGTAAAATTTGTCATATGAATTGTCGACGGTATAATTAGGGTCCGTTGTTATAGATGATAGTAGCTGTTTCTTATACGAATCACTAAAGCTTTTAACATCGGGCAGATTTCGTAGATCTGTTGGAACATTATTCCAACATTTTGCCCCCAAGTATTGAAAGTTTTTATGTGATGTTGATCTATTGACATAAAGGTTGCAGCTTTCGCCGCTCCTACTACCTCCTGATATGTAACTAAATTTGTTCATAAAGTTTGTAGGACAATTGTCATGGATGATTCTAAACATATAATTTGACAGATGGAGTTGTCGTCTAAGATGGAGTGGTAACCATTTCATGTCTCTATAAACATTAAGGCTGCTCTCTGTTTTTGGAACGTTGAGAGCTATTTTGGCTACCTTTTTGTACAGAGTGTCAAGTTCAGCAAGTTTTGTCTTGCCAGCTCTACAATAGATTGTGTCTAAATAATCGAATTGTGGCAACATGAGTGCATTGGCAAACATTTTCCTATATTTCGTTTAAGTTCGTTTAAGTTTAGTATTGTAAATAGTTAATTTGACGAAGGGAATACGTCTATTTTAGCAGGGTGGCCTGCTAACAGAACCATGATCTGCCTTGATTCATCCTTCAGCACAGAGAAAAGCTCCTTTTTTTATACATTATGATTACAGAGGATCTGATATTTAGATATATATTGCTGTGCTGTAAAAATTGACTTTATTTATTTATTTATTTAACTAACGAACTGTGATACATTCCAGTGAATATTCAAAATTTTGAAAACACTAAATTGCATCTATCTCAAAACACACTTTTTTGGTTTTCAATTCCTTAGTTAGAAAAACCAGCCACCCCCTGATATTGAGATTTGGTACAGTGGTTCCTTGGACAACTATCTAGATATCTGGTGCAGCGATTTTTTTATTTGACTCAGTTCTCGAATTATGAGGTTAACCAATTAAAGTTTTCGAATTTTTGACCTGGTTAACCTCATAATTTGAGAACAGAGTCAAATAAAAAAAATCGCTGCACCAGATGTGAGGATAATTGTCCAAGGAACCACTGTACCAAACCTCAAGATCAGGGATTGGCCGGTTTTCTCAACTAAGGAATCGAAAGGTCAAAAAAGTTACAGCCGTTTAAAGTTCCAGTTTAACATGTAATTACAGGTAAACCTCAAAATTGAGCGCGCGATATCTCAGAAGCGCAAGGTCAGATTTTGATCCGGTTTTTTTCTTTTTGTTCGTCTCCAGTAGCTATTATCAAATATGCAAAAACTACAAAAGTGCCATTCCCCCCCCCACCTCTGGCCTTAAAAACACCAGTTTAATTTACACCACAACATGGAATCACCTAGCTTAGCGGACCTTATATACTCTAGTAAAGATAGTACCGAAAAGATATTCCCTTTTTTACCACCTTACCATTCTGATTGATTTTGCACATGACTGACATGTTTTAACTGGAGAAGGGGTTCCCACAGTGGTAGTTTTATAAACCACTTTTAATTTATTGACCTATTATACTTAGTGGTAGTTTTATAGACCACATTTAATTTATTAACTTATCATACTTAGTATTTTTTTTTGGTGACTGTATCACCCAGTTTTAACATTTGATAATTGTACAGTTTATTGACGACACATTGACTGAATGTTATTTTATATTCTAATTTATATTCTAGATATTTTATTTATTTTACAACAGACGACAACTTCCTGTTTTTTCTTCTATATTAGTTACTCATATCTCTTGTACAGACTTTTTTACAAGGACATTGACAAATGATACTCACATTAGGCATTCATTATTGCATCTAAATTATTTCACTTGCATTAGGCTTAGAAATTTATTCTCTGGTCAACAGATTTCAAATGTTTAATTAATTTGTAGTATGACAGTAAGGTATATAAGAAGTTATTTAATTTTGCTTGGGCTATTATATTGACTAGGTATTGAGGTTTAATGATGATATGGAATTTGAATTCTATATAAATTTATACTATGTGGTTGGGGCATTTTGCATAGTAAATATGGTTACTACTCATATATATCATATTATTTGATTGGTATTCGATTTCTGATTATTTCTCTAGGAATATGATTATTATATCTCAATTTGGCTTTAGGTAGGGTGCCCCGCTAAAAGAACTGGATTCTTCCAGGAAGCATCCCGTGCACAGAGCTTGGTCTACATATATATTAAATTATTAACCATTCATTCTGTATGTGCACGAAAATTTATTTCAATCAAAAACATTTAAAAAATCAAGCCTCTTACAAGTATAGGATGGGTGCTATGCCGTTGAGTCTACGAATGATCTACGAATTTAGATCTGTGATCCAGCGTTAACTGTAGATGTACCCCAAGAAGATGCTTGATACATTACACAAATGTGTATTGTGTAACTTCGCATAGATCTACCTACATGTGAAACAAATTTCATTATGGATATCTTCTTGTTAGGTGTATCTGCCTTATTAGTCAGGATTTAATTTGCAGCTATAAACTTCTGTTTTCACTCCCGTCCAAGGCGGGATGCACTATCTCTACTGTCATTTAGGTATCATTTACAGCTGAGCATAAAATTATTTAACCTTTTGAATTTGGTTTTGTATAAAATTAAATTAATTTATTATCATTATTATTATACCCCTTGACTAGGTGACACTGGAATTCGAACCCTGGACCTTCATCGCAGAAGGGAGACACTCTAACCACTAGGCCACCTTGAGGCTTCAGGGTCCCAGTTAATTGTAAACAATAACACCACACTGAGCTCTCATCTGTAACAATAACACATATATTTAATTGTTTTAACTTTGGTTGATCGAATGTTTTATAGGGGGGGGTGTCATGTCCGTCTATGTCCGTCTATGTCCTGTCCTTTTTGGATTCTATGAGACAACGGACGTGTTTTTTGGGACATTGGCGGACACGGACGGACATTGGCGGACTCGGACGGACATTGGCGGACTCGGACGGACATTGGCGGACTCGGACGGACATTGGCGGACTCGGACGGACATTGGCGGACCCGGACGGACGTTGGCGGACTTGGATGGACATTGGTGGACATTAGCGGACATTGGTGGACATTAGCGGACAAACATTTTGAGGACTGAAGAGTACTGAAGAGTACTGAGGAGGATGGCTGAGAAGGATGGCTGAGGAGGATGGCTGAGGAGGATGGCTGAGGAGGATGACTGAGGAGGATGACTGAGGAGGATGACTGAGAGGGAGGAGAAGGATCAGGAAGACCCAGGAGGAGGAGGAGGAGGAGGACCCAGAAGGAGGACCTAGGAGGAGGAGGAGGAGGAGAACTGAGGGGGATGACTCAGGAGGAAGAGGACTCAGGAGGAAGTGGACTCAGGAGGAGAACTGAGGAGGACTGAGAAGGAGGAGGACTGAGGAGGATGGCTGAGGAGGATGGCTGAGGAGGATGACTGAGAGGGAGGAGGAGGAGGAAGAGGAGGAAGAGGACTGAGGAGGAGGAGGAGAAGGACTGAGGAGGAGAAGGAGGACCCAGGAGGAGGAGGACCCAGGAGGAGGAGGGCCCAGGAGGAGGACCCAGGAAAAGGCCCCAGGAGGAGGAGAAGGACTGGGGAGGAGGAGAACTGTTGAGGACTGATGAGGAGGACTGAGGACAAGGAGGAGGAGTAGGAGGAGGACTGAGGAGGGGAGGAGGAAGAGGACCCAGGAGGATCAGGAAGACCCAGGAGGACCCAGGAGGAGGAGGAGGAGGAAGTAAAGTAAAGTAAAGTAAAATTTATGACATCACATCATCACACATGTCTACAAACTATCATCGCACTGTGTGAAAAAATATATAATAAATATTTCCCCACCAACATTAATTAATTATCAAATACAATATTTAAAAACAATTTCATCAAAAACATTATCCTATTTTTAAAACTTCCCAGTGGAATAAAGATTTATAAAACGCTTCTTTGCCACATAAGGATGGAACCAAAGATAATTGTTATGTTTCTCTTTATTACTGACATAACTGGCTCCCTCAATTCTTGCTAAAACTTCATTAGAAACAGAGGAGTACCCAGGAGGAGGAGGAGGACTGAGGAGGACTGAGGAGGATGGCTGAGGAGGATGGCTGGGGAGGATGGCTGAGGAGGATGACTGAGGAGGATGACTGAGAGGGAGGAGGAGGAGGAGGACTCAGGAGGAGGACTCAGGTCTCAGGAGGAGGACTCAGAAGGAAGAGGAGGAGGACTCAGGAGGAGGACTCAGGAGGAGGACTCAGGAGGTGGACTGAGAAATGGAGGAGAAATGAGAAGGAGGAGGAGGACTCAGGAGGAGGACTCAGGTCTCAGGAGGAGGACTCAGAAGGAAGAGAAGGAGGACTCAGGAGGAGGACTCAGGAGGAGGACTCAGGAGGTGGACTGAGAAATGAAGGAGAAATTAGAAGGAGGACTGAGGAGAACTGAGGAGGAGGAGGAGGACTGAATAGGAGGAGGAGAAGGAGGGGGACTGGGAGAGGACTGGGGAGGAGGAGGACTGATGAGAAGGATGAGGAGGAGGACCCAGGAGGAGGAGGACTGAGGACCGAGGAGGAAGAGGAGGAGGACCCAGGAGGAGTAGGACTGAGGAGTAGGACTGAGGAGGACTGAGGAATAGGACTGAGGAGGACTGAGGAGGACTGAGGAGGATGGCTGAGGAGGATGACTGAGAGGGAAGAGGAGGAGGAGGAGGAGGACTCAGGAGGAGGAGGAGGACTCAGGAGGACTGAGAAGGAGGAGGACTGAATAGGAGGAGGAGGAGGAGGGGGACTGGGGGAGGACTCAGGAGGACTCAGGAGGACTCAGGAGAAGGATGAGGAGGAGGACTGAGGAGGACTGAGGACTGAGGAGGAAGAGGAGGAGGATGAAGAGGAGGAGGAGGACCCAGGAGGAGGACCCAGGAGGAGGACTCAGGAGGAGGAGGAGGACTGGGGAGGAGGAGGACTGTTGAGGACTGATGAGGAGGACTGAGGACGAGGACGAGGAGTAGGAGGAGGACTGAGGAGGGGAGGAGAAAGAGGACTGAGGAAGATAAGGAAGACCCAGGGGGAGGAGGAAGAAGAGTAGGAGGAGGAAGCATCTAAATGTTATTTCCATTTTTGTCCGTTTTTGTCAATTTTTGTCCGTTTTTGTCCGCTCTATTTTTTGTCCGTTTTGAAAATATAGGGTACCGAACGGACAAAAAACATGATCCCCCCTATAACAGCAAAAATTGAACATTTTATTTAGCAATTTAGGTGTCCATTAATGTCCGCCTATGTCCGCCTATGTCCGCCTATGTCCGTCTATGTCCGCCTATGTCCGCCTATGTCCGCATATGTCCGCCTATGTCCGCCTATGTCCTGTCCTTTTTGGATTCTATGAGACAAGCGGACATAGACGGACGTGACACCCCCCCCCCCTTTATATCAGATGTTGATTTCTTAAAGATAGGTGTATATTTTTGCTATTATTTCTATGAAAGGGGAGGTACGGATAAAGTACCAAACCTTATTATGTATATTTGGTTGCAACTCCGGTAAATGATGAAACATGTCTCTTATGAGAGTGATACCGTGAGTTGCTTCCTTTTTTTTTTTTTTAATATTTATATTGCTACATAATTATTAGGGGGCCTTAATAGGGGGCCTTGTTAAAATATCATAGATCTTGTAAGTGCATCATTCAGTACATGTCAGTACAGATTTAAAGGGAGCATTAATCCAATGTTTATTTTAAAAGTTACAGGAAATGTAGTGAAACATCAATTGGATGATGAATTATGACTTATAATTTGAAACAAGTATGGCCCCTAGTTGTAGGCAAATTATGATGTCAATGGAAATAAATATAAAAAGAAGCTCCTTGTTGAAGTGTACTGGTATGAAACGTATCTAAATGCATCAAAATAATTTAAGAAAATTACGAAGAATAACCTCAAAACTGTAAGACTGTACATCACATTGATGTACGGACTACACATGAACAACAAATTTCACGAAAACAAAGTATTTGCATTAGACAATGACAATCTTAATTTACAAAAATGGACTAAAGACCCTGTCCAATTAGTAATGATAGCATCAGCATTGGGCAAACGTTTCAGGGTTAATCTGCACTATATCGATAGGTAAAATACTCACAATGGAGAGACATTAGCAAGTTGGCACCGATTCCTTTCTGCAGAAACAAACAAGTTGTCAGCTTTGAAACATGTTAGTGACATTGAAAATTGACAACTTAAAAATGAAATTTGTGAAAAAAAAGTGTATTCCTTTAATATTTTCATGCTTCATCATCAGCCAGAGTCCCAACTTCAAGTTTATAAAGAAAATCTAGCAAAACTAACAAAGGAGAAAGACACCTCCAAACTTTCAGACAGCCAATCTACAAAAGTTCCACCCAGCCTTTCATAATCAATACATTATAGGTGTGCTTGTATTGCGATTCCCACTAGCTTTAAGGAGCATATCCATTGTGAGGGGATCGAGAGGGGACATCATTTATGTCCCCTCTTTGTAGCGTGATGCGTTACTGTGCCGCGCCGCGCACTTTTGGAGCATCGGAGCGACAGTCTTAAAAATAACGAATTTTAAGATTTGAACGACAAAAATTTATAGCGCTATGCACTACTGGGCCGCGCCGCGCATCTTCTCACAACCACATGCACGTATACAAATCCGCGAGATGCGAAAATTAAGGATTGACATCGTGAATCAAGACAAAAAGGTACAAAAAATGTACAATATCTTGATCAAACGTTCCGACAAAGCAAAAACATATTTGGATTACAAAAAATACCAAAACTGGAAACGTCAAAAAGCTTAGCTGTAAGAGAGCGCCAAAATTCAGTGAGAGCGGCAAATTATAATGTTAAGCTACTAGCTGAGAAAAGACAATATGTAAAAAAGACAAGTTTTAATTTTCTTGACTGCGCGCGCGGTCATGATCAGCAGCTTAGCGATTTAAAAATACATATTCTAAAAAATTAATAAGTGGTTGTTCACATATTACCAATTACATAATCACTTTTTGATAAATTGTTACCCTCTTCGAAATCAGTTTTACACATAGTTGTAGGTTTATAACCTACTAAAACGTTGTCATACGTTGTATGACCCGCCGCGCACGAGTGCGCGGCTCAACTGTATCGTAGAAACTCTACCATAGTGAAACGACCGTGGGGGTCACGACGTGATAAACTAAAATGCGCACCAAGTTGAACTCGTCGACGGTCTTGAAACAATTATTTTACGAGTATCACCCGTTAATACACATAGCTATTGTATTTCACATAATAATACATAATAGTAATATAACCATGTGTCTACGCGTACTGCGTAACGCGCTTGTTTCACAAGTAGAATATACATCTTTGCCGCCTTTGGCGGTCACGGCCTACTGCAAGCGAAAGGGCTCTGGTTAGAGCAAATGCGGGCGTATTTTGGCGATTTTACAATTAAATCCAATAATCAGATTTTACAATCTTCTTCAGTGTGTGGCTCTTGTGGCGTATACTTCGTTTTTCCCGATTGGTAGTTAGCGTGTAAGTTTATAATCTACCAGGACGCGCGCCGAGTTGGACTCGTCGAAATGAAAAATCCAGTTTTTGGTTTTTTTGCAATATGTGAACGAACTGGACCTAAATCTTGCACACACTACCAACGATGAAGACAGGGGTGATGATGTTGATGATGAAGATAATGAAGTTCAGGATGAGGCTGAGAATGTAGAGGAAGACGTTTCTCAGAAGAGTGAGCTGAAAAGAAGACAAGTTTCTATTCTAATTTATTGATTATTATATTTATTGAAATAAAAATGTGAACGACCCCAAATTTTGTTTTCCTCAATAGTTTTAACAGTGATGCTCGTAAAATATTTGTTTCAAATAGACCGTCGACGAGTCCAACCCGGCGTGCGTCTTGGTAGGTTATAAACCTACAATTAATGGTACTGTTGTGTTTTTGAAAACACAGTTTTATAGACCACGGTTAATATAAATGACTCAGGGTTCGAGCTAACCTCATGCGCGGCTCACCTATCCAACATTCTTGTTTACATCGTATCAGGCAATGGTTCAGTTTAATTATGGTAAGGGCACAGCCTGTCAAAAACCCTTTTCGCATGCAATCCGTCGACACCGCCTGAAGGTGAATGCATAATAACGGATCATGAACGTATATAGTACGGAATCAAACGTTAATAAGCTTGCAGCTTCCGATGAAAATGTATTCAACTAATTGTGTCATGCTTGAATTGGTTTTGGACCTCTTCAATGCTTTTAATTTATTTATTATTGTTATTTGGTATTATGAGCTGATATGTATAATATATACGTACGGTATCTAAAATTAAGCGTATATTACTGGGCCGCGCTCAGCCTGTCATTCCGCCAAATCTTTATTCGGAACATAATAGCCTGGGGTCCTCAGGTAAAGCGTATAGCGAGCATATTTAACAATTTTTAAGCAATAATGTATTGCGAGCAGCTTTAACTTAAATATCGCATAAAAATCATATAATTATAACTCAAAACTAAAATTTTATTGGAATCTAGGTTAAACTAAGATAAAATTAATATCAGCCCCTTCGCCACTCTCAGCAGTCAACCAGGGCTCATAAAAGCTTAACAGCGCCTGGGTCCGTTCACCAACTGTGCTAATGTGAGTGGTGGTGTGGTAAAACCCATTTTAACAGCGTGAATATTTATCAAATATGATTGATTGGGAACTGGGTTTTACTACCCCAGTTAATGTTTACTAAAAATAGATATTGAACAGCAATTTAAAATTGTAAATATACATATAAAAGTATGTATAAAGGCTGCACCAGCTGACTAAGAGTAATGAAACAGCGATCTCTGAACAAGATTCGCCTAAAACCAGATTAACCCCTTGAAAACTATACAGTTTTGTATAAGTGAAATAAAATGGTTAGATCCTTCGACAAAAACTAAGCACACAGAAGACAAATACTCATAGAGCTAAACTTTTTGATTTGCTCACAACACGAAAAATATTTAGAAACTCATTTTTGCCTCTCAAGGCTACAAATCTTCCCTTCACGAATGAAGAGTTTTTTGTCCTTCTCAATACCAGCTCTTCTTTTTAGCTCTAGGACAAGTTCTTTACGCTGAGCTCTCTCTTCTGCTGTACGATCTGGAGCTAGGAACACCCTCTTAAATCTCTCTGTTTCACACAGTTTACTCGACTTCTTCAGTATTTGTTGCACAATCGAAGAACTGGAAAAGGAAACTTTAACCGGTCTTGCAGCTGACGGTGATTTCTTGCCGATTCTACAAGCCTCAACTCGGGGTTTCTCTCCCAATGATTCCAATACTTCAGCGACTTTGTATTGATCTCCTCATTGACCTCCTCGCATAGCCCAAAGACCATGATGTTCCTACCCAACTCCTCCTCCAAAGCAATTTGCTTGGCAACTGATTTAATGGATTCTGTAGAAATCGCAGCTGAGTTCTCGATACTACCGGATTTCACCACATCGCTAAAACTTTGTTTAACTGAACTGACTTCTTTCTGAACACCCTCAAAAAACTCAGTCTTGAGATGTTCGTTAAACTCTATTGCCTTAGAAAGTCCTTCTTTTGCAGATAATAGTTGCTCCTGTAGTTTTATAACTTGGTCCTGCAGCTGTATCATACTAGACTGATACTGACTAACGTGTACCCTCTGATTTATGATCATGTTATGCTGTCTCTCAATGAGCTGCATGGCTTGCAAAAACTTTGCCGCTAAATCCCCCTTGTTACCAATTTTGTTCACGCTCTCATGATTTAGTTCTTGAACACAATCGACTTTACACTGTTTCACGGTATCAAGTAGGAACTTTTGTCCATCGGTCTCTACTAAGTCAAATTTGAAACGTTCAGCTACTGTCGGCATATCGTTGATCAGTTATACACAGTGTATAGTATCCGTAAAACAAGCTGTAGCTGCGAGTATGAGATAGTTGTTGAGATGATAAGCGCTGCTGATAACAGAGGCACAAATTAGCAACGAAATAAAAGCGTGTATAACTGCACTGGTGATATAAGCGCGCTAGCTGCTAGCATACTTGTATCATTTAATTTTTAATCAAATTTATTCGGATATATATTTATTGATTATGTATTGAATTGGTGATAAATAATAAAATTGTCTTTTCTCAAAAAAAAAAAAATTGTCTTTTCTCATCAATACGCTAGGGAGGGAGCCTTATACTTATTATATTAGGATAATTGATACTGGATGCTCATACGTAGTGCGATTAGTAATGCTAACGTCTATATACTTATTGATTAATATTTACTTAGAACTGTAACCTTGAGGTTAGTTAGTATTTGTGACATCATTTTATTACATTACATGATAAGAACGGCCATTCCTAATGCTAAGGGTTACAAAATGATGACAAAAAATTGTTGGTTAAAGTAACCCGTAAGATAAATACGGTAGACACTCTTAGATACAGAGAGAGTGAACTATAATGAATAATATATATCAATCCCTTTCCTAACTTAGGTTATGACAGTCAATCATATGAGAGCTGGCAATTCACATCGTGATTGTGCTGATGAAACTTTGCTGCTAAACTATTCTTGAAATTCAGTCGCTTTAAATAGTCACGTGAGTGATCATGTGACATGCGTGCTTGAGTGATCATGTGACAGTGATTTTTTGATAATGTAACTGAAGCAGGTATACAAGGTACGCACTACGCGATGATTTGAAAGTGTTAATATCTTGCATCTCTCCGCATCGAAGAGGCTTTGCCTGTACCGGGGCTGTACTGTCACAGTCAATGTCACGTGAGGTGGAAGACCAGCTTCAGGTGTGGATAAAAGTAGACCGTAAAGATTTGGAAAATGATCCTTTCCTAAATAACAGCTGTTACCAGCTGTCATATCATGGGAGACTTATAGGTCTTCCTAAGTGGGGCACAGGGTGAATTTGTAGGGTGCTATTGTCAGCAAGAAGCTATATATGTATCAAGTTCACTTGTCACGCCGTTCCTCAACAATGCGTCCCATCCATGTTGCTTTTAAAGAGCTTGACAGCCCGCCCCATTGGAAGAGACTGATAGGCGAGCCAGAGATAAAGACCCAGATGGTGGATTGATTATCTTGAGGCAGTCCTATTGACTATGAATGAATCCGTGCGGCATGTAATGGTTGATACTGTATACTAATACAGCAGAGTTCACCAAAGATCAGAGGTAAACTTGTACTAATAGTAAATAAAGAATATAAATGACAGTCCCTAAGTCGACTCGACTCAGTGAATATCATCTATGACACTACAAATGGTGAATAAAGAATATTTATATTTAAATGAAATTCACAATGTTCGCCTTGACACATTGAAACTCATCCATAACACACAGTGCAGTATTCATTAGTTTGTAATTATTTTGTACATACATAAAAACATACAGCTTAGGTTATTAGCTTGGCACGTCAATCCCTATTTTTTCCAAGGTTCTTCTTTGTGGAAAAATCGAATATTAATCTAGCAAGCTAGTCAAGGTTTAATATATGTTATAAGATAAGATGTTATAAGATAAAACACGCATGTTACATGTGGATAGAAGGATACAAGGATACAAGGATACAAGGATACAAAAGTGATAATTATTTTATTGAATTCACAATAGTTATAATTCTGAAATAATTTAAGGTTACACAATTCTAGTTATTTACAAATGTGTAGGGATAAAATAGAAATGTTTTATAATACTATTTTTGAGGTCCTATAGCATTATGCATTGGCCAGTATTTGAGTGGAAATCTGGGCTCTTATAGTAGGCTGTAAAATTTTCGTTCACAGAGAGAATTGAATGGATTGCTCTTGCTGTGGCAGTAAATTTTGTAGGGTCTAGAGTTTTATCTGATAGCAAACCGGCTAGGTCAGTAATATTTTTGGGATGGAAGTTAAATTTTTCTCTAACTGAGGAGTAGAGTAAACAGTCAGTTAGAACATGAATTTCGTCCTCAATAGGCTTAAGCCCCTTGCTGAAAAAGCAAAAAGTGCACCATCGATGTTCTCTTGGTACTAGGGGGGTTTCGTAACGGCCCCTCTCAATGTAAAGATTGTGGCAGCTAATACGAAACCTTGTTAAGCTTTTCCGAGCATCGGGGATCTTAACCACTCCTAAGTATGTTTCTGGTTGAAAATCATGTTTAATTTGATTGTAGAATTCTAATTTAGGTGAGGATGCCTTGGCAGATTTCCAGGTATCCACAAATTCTTCCCTCATGTTGTGACTGATTTGGGTAGAGAGCTTGGATTTTGAAGAGGATGAGTGGGGGAAGTTATATTTGGTGAGAAGATTAGAGATGTTGGTGTACCAAGGAAGGCCCAGCATAATCTGCTCGTGAAATGCAGCGGAGAGAAGTTCATTTTCAGTGCTTTCAAGGCGACTATAGAAATCTACTGCAAGTTTGCAGGCTTCAAAGAAGAGGGGGTGGCGCCCACTTTCGCCCCAGCAGCCTATATTTGATGCTTTTGAATGGACAGACAAGGACCACTTGATAAACTTAAGGTGGAATCTTTCATAGTGGTCTTGTGAGATGTACCTGAGAGTATGCTGGGGGTTGGCTTTGCTATCTGTTTTGGAGAGGTATCTCATGGTTTAATTAATTTATGTAATTTGACAGATTTGACATAACTTCGACATATAGCCTCGAACAGAAACCATAAGAAAAACTTGTTTAGTTTTGGATACTTTAATTTTTTTGGGTTAAATATTTAAATTTGTTTTCAGAGTTCTTCACGTAGACTTATCAGATCCCTAGAATGTTTTTATATTATATTTGTGTAAAGTTTGATCAATGAAACAAGAAATTTAATTTTAGCACATTTTACAGAGTAAAAAGATGTAAAACAATTCATAAAATATAATGCCCATTTGGTGTATGACTTTTTGTCCTTGACTGCTTGTTTGGTTTTGGAAGGACAGGTAACTAACGGGGCAAGGAATGCGCGTGCCTGGGAGCTTTTGCACACACCAAAACGCTAGTTCAGTTAAGTTTTTAGAGACAAGGCTCACATTAGGACTGTACGAAAAATTGTTAGCAGACATTAGGGGTTCTGTTTAAAGTTTTTACTATCTAGGTTGCAGTCTTGTTGTGACAAAAAGTCTACACTAAAACATGCTTGATTTTATATTGTGTAGTTCAAGGATTAAAAATGCACCTTCAAGGTGGATATTGGAGAGCAGGCGAAAGATTATGGCTTAAATTTATCAATGGTTATAATAAGCTATAAATATTTTAAACTATACAATGATCAGCAATCTGCTGTAGCAAATACCAATAATATTACATATTAGCCATGAGGGCAAAGCTCTCTTATACTATACCATGTCATCTGGATTCAACTATTTTGTCTAAACCGTTCAATCAGCAGCTCCACACTATACTATATGACCAGACGGCTTATATTTCATCTTAAACATCGATCTTTAATTCAGTGGAGAGAGAGAGTTTGAGCGCCGTCCCGACAATATTGTCCTAACTCCTAAGCTGAGAGCCTCGGGTACGTTGTTTTCTAGAATAGATGCTTAACGTAAAACTAGTGATCTGGCTACTAGCGACCTCTTTGAATAGCATTAGCTTAAGGAACCAACCGTCTGTGTAATTAGGCACTCGAACAATAGCCCTCGTAGCAACTTTAAAATAGAGCATTCCACCAACCAGGGCTCTCGACCAACAAGGTAAGGCTCATGAATTGGTGGACTGCTAGTACGTATCCGGAGACTAATGCGAACGATTTGCTGTACCATTACCCGTGTTTCTGAGAGCAAGCTCAGTCTAAGGTCACCACAACTTAGTTCAACCCTTTGCTTTTGCATCCAATTCTATAGCCCTCAACCGAAGAAGGCTGTGAAAGTCTTCTTTCATTCGTTTTACTAAGAATGAAGGTGAACCAATGGGTTTTTCGCCAAAACGTTCACAGTGGTCAGCACCAAGGACATCTTGACCATCTTATCCATGACTATGTTCAATTGGGGGGGCCTCTGCTGTATGACGAAAATGGTAAGTTTAAGTAATAACTATAAAGTGCGAACTTATAATAAATTGATAAGCGGGTTTTGCAAATTATTGCCCCTTGTTCACTCTACAGTATTTTAAACAAGAATTTCGCCGCGTTAAACCATGCACGATCAATTTTCCCTACCAAGTACTTGTACCATTATGGAATTAATTGAAATTCTATTGAAGATGAAAGTGTGACTGGAAAAAAGTGCACCATATTTCTTTAAGCACAGACTGAGAAGGTCCATGAAATTGTCAATCCACAAGAAGAAACATGATAAGTTTTTACTATGCTAATTGGAAGTAGTAAAAAGGTGAAATTTTTTCTCAGTTTGTAAGTGGTACAAATGCGCGCACGACAAAAAGAACCCACTATAAGATAATATGCATCTCCCCACTGTACAAACCATCTAGTAAAAAAAGTAAACCATAGAGGCCTTATTAAAGTCATAGCCGACAAAAATTAAGTTAATAATTAATAAGAATTGTTATCTTCATGGACAGGTTGGCACGAGTCAACTTAGCAGACTGTTGCCTGCAGTCACGTCAGGCACGATTTTTAGCTAGGAAAGTAGGCAACGTCTTTTGAAAAGATTTCCTGGCGTGCCTGAGTTTCGCGTTATCCTCTAATCACACTACGTGCCTCTAGTCATGACTGTCCGTGCCTGTTGGCATTACATCTGACTGCACTATGAAAAACTGTCATGGTGAAAACAGTCATAGTAAGGTCGGCCTAAAAATTCTGAGATTAACTATGGGCGACAATCTTACAATTCCTCACAATTGGCTAAACACCTCTTCTATTAAATAATAAATTGATGAAATTCATTAATCGTTTCTCGGATAGTTATGAAGAAATGATTTAAACATACAATTAACAGGTTGGTTACCAAGAAACTTGAGGTGGAAAATAGAATGGGATCTGAGTCGACACCATAGAAATTTCAAACTAAAGTGTGCTGGGGAGTGACGATCAAGTGGTGTGGACTTCTTCTCTGCTGATGGATTGGATGCAGTAAGATCTCGCTCTACTTCACCTCTACTCCACAATACTAAAATCACCAATAATGCGGCACAACCTGGACTATAACTTCCCTGTAAATTCTCCCTCTACGCTGACAAGGTGTGCGCATCACTCTAACCAGAACTGCAAGGTGTCAGAGTATTGATACACGTAACAGGTAGAGGTTTTTGGTCAACAAACTGCTCTTCAAGCACGTGTGGTAACAGTTACTGTAGCAGCACGTTCTGGAACAGAGACGTGACAGAGATAAATTTTCCAGTCCTTCGAAAACCACAGCATCTTGATTACTACAAGACCCACAAACCAGGTGATTAATAACAACAAGCATTGGTTTAAATCAAAGTTAGCAATAACTTTAAATTACCAATGGTAAGGAATCTTATTTTAGGACCATGGGAAATTCAGGCATTCTGTATTATTCACATTTTTATATTTTTTAGCTCATTATTTTTCTAAGTCCATGGTCTGGAACAATAAAGCAATAATTAGTAGTGGAACACTTTTGGGAAAACTTTTAAGAAGTTTGACTTGTACACATTTTATTTGTTGAACGGAACATTAAAATAAAAGGGCCTACAGCGTCCAATTATGTCCATGAATAAAGTTCGCAAAGTAATTAATATTAAAATTTTAAAATGACAACTATAGCTGCACATACCTTTTTTAAACTTCTGCGACGCCTGTAACATTAGCAAAGAATCAAACTCAGATTGCGCTTGTTGTAGTATACTTGTCAAGAACCCGCAGAGTGTGAGATTGGGTAAGGTTACGATGGGTCCTTAAATCTTTGGTTAAGTCAGAACCGGGAAGTATTGTACTATTGATATGATAGTTGGACTTGTTTGAAGTCAAACACTTTGAAAATGACTCGAGCCAAGAAAATTTCTCAAATCTGTGATTTTTTTAGCTGAGTGTCCAGCTGGAAGCTACAAGAACAAAGATAGACAAGGCTGTTAAACATGTGACGCAAGGAAGGACATAAACACTTGACAAAACTGCCTGTGTAAGATAACCTAGAAGCTATACTAAAATTGTTTTTACACATTATTTGAGACTCGATCCCCCGACAAGCATGATTTAGTTATTTAGAGCTGGTTTTGCTTGAAAGGGTTAGTTAAAAACTTGTTCGTACATTTGTTAATTATGAATATGATACATACTCAAAATTGTGACCCCTTAACAATTATGATTGTCGTTCATGTTAAAGAATAGTCCGAGCTTCACTTGTTTTAAAAACCTAGGATATAAATTGTACTGAAAATAACTTTTCAATATGGTTATTCAAACGATCTCCTGTTTAAAGATTTCCAATTTCTTCAGAGTCATGTCCACCTGGAAGCTACAAGAATATTGATATGAACACGTGTGAAGAATTCTTATAATATGATCAGTTCAGAGAGGAGCACCTTGTTGTACAACTTGTACCCTGGCCAGGAACCAATCTCAGGGAGGACTGCGTGTGGTAAGGAATCTTTTTTTAGGACCAGGGGATAATTCAGGGCATTCTGTATTATTCACATTTTTATATTTTTTTAGCTCATTAATTTCTAACTACTTCTTTATTTTTCAGTTCAGTATCACCACTGAACTGTACTGTATGAACGATTCCTTATCGTCCAGAAAACAGTGCAACTTGTTACCGCTATAATTTCAGAAGCTGTGTGGAGAAGGAACATATCTGGAATGGTGCTATGACAATCTGTGACACATGTGACGCAGGATTAACCACAAATACTGGACAAAACTGCCTGTGTAAGATAACTTGTAGCTTATACTATTGTTATGTTTTAAATGTAGTCATGTTTCTGGACAATAATTTCGTAAGTACCACTTTTGGGAAAACTGTCAAAGAAGTTTGACTTGTACTCATTTTATTTGAAACGGACATTAAAATAAAAGCTAAGCATCCAGCGTCCAATAATGTCCGTTGAAATAAAGATCGGCAAAGTAATTATATATTTACAATATTAAAGTGACACACTATAAGGATAGCCGCACATACTTTTTTAAAACATCTGCGACGCTGTAAACATTAGCAAAGAATCAAACGTCAGATTGCCGCTTGTGGAAAGTATTCTTGTCAAAAGACCCGGCAAGTGTGAGATTGGGGAAGGTACGATGTTGCCTTAAATCTGGGTGAAAGTCAAACCGGAGTATTTACTAGTGATATGAAGTTGGACTTGTTGAAGTCAAAACACTTGAAATGGCTTCGACCAAGAAAACTTCCTCAATCTGTGTTTTTTTTTAGCTGAGTGTCCATCTGGAAGCTACAAGAACAAAGAAATGACAAGCTGTGACACATGTGACACAGAGATGGACATCAAACCTGACAAAACTGCCTGTGGTAAGATAACTTAGTAACTTATACTAATTGTTACACCAGTATTTGAGACTCGGACCCCCGAGCAAGCAATTTGTTTAGTTATATTAGTGCTGGGTTGCCTGAAAGGGTTAGTTAAAAACTTGGTTTCGTACAGTTTGTGTAAATTATGAATATGATCCTACTCAATATATGACCCCTTTAACAATTATGATTGTGCGTACATTTAAAAGAATAGTCCGAGCTTCACTTGTTTAAAAAGACCGAGGATATAAATTGTACTTAAAATAACTTTTCACTATGGTGATTTCAAACGTCGCGTGTTTAAAAAGATTTCCAATTTATTCAGAGTCATGTCACCTGGAAGCTCAAGAATATTGATGATTAACACTGTGAAGAATGTCCTGATAATATGATCAGTTCAGAAGGAGTACCCTTGTGTACAACTAGTTACCACCCAGGCCAGGAACGCAAAAACTCAGGAGGACTGCGTGTTGTAAGGATTCTTATTATAGGACCAGGGGACAATTCAGGCATTCTGTAAAATTCACATTTTATATTTTTTAGCTCATATTTTTCTAACTACTTCTTTATTTTTCAGTCTGTATCACACTGAACTGTACTTATATAACGATTTTCCTTATCGTCAGAAAACAAGCAACTTGTACCGCTATACATTTCATAGCTGGTGGAGAAGGAACAATATTCGGAAATGGTGCTATGACCAAGCTGTGACACATGTGACGCAGGATTAACAACCAAATACAGACAAAACTGCCTTTGGTAAGATAACTTGGAAGCTTATCTATTGTTATGTTTTAAAATAGTAAGTCATGTTCCTGGACAATAATTACACGTAGTGACCACTTTTTGGTGAAAACTGTCCCAAAGAAGTATTGACTTGTACCACATTTTAATTTGAACGGATCATTAATATAAAAGCTAGAGCATCCAGCGTCCATTAATTCCGTTGAAATAAAGTTCGGCAAAGTAATTATATATTACAATTTAAAAGTGACAACTATAGCCGCACATACTTTTTTAAACACTTCCTGCGACCTGTAACATTAGCAAAGAATCAAACTCAGATTGCGCTTGTGGTAAGTATTCTTTCAAGAACCCGGCAAGTGTGAATGGGGTAAGGTTACGAATGGGGGTCCTTAAATCTGGTTAATCAGACCGGAGTAATTGTACTAGTGATATGATAGTTTGGACTTGTTTAGAAGTCAAACACTTTGAAAAAGCTTTAGAGCCAAGAAAACTTCTCAAATCTGTGTTTTTTTAGCTGAGTGTCCAGCTGGAAGCTACAAGAACAAAGATATGACAAGGCTTGGACACATGTGCCACAGGATGGACATCAAACACAGACATAAAACTGCCTGTGTAAGATAACTTAGAAATCTTATACTATTGTTATACAAGTATTGAGAACTCGGACCCCCGAGCAAGCAATGGTTTAGTATATTAGTGCAGGTTGCCTGAAAGTGTAAGTTAAAAACATGTTCGTACAATTGTTTAAATTATGAATATGATACCATACTCAAATTATGACCCCATTAACAATTTTGATTGTGCTACATTTTAAAAGAAATAGTCCCCGAGCTTCCTTGTTTAAATAACGAGGATATAAATTTTTTGTTACTTAAAATAACTTTTCATTATGGTGATTCAACGATCTTCTGTTTTAAAGATTCCAATTATATTCCAGAGTCATGTCCACCTGGAAGCTACAAAATATTGAATGAACACGTGTGAAGAAATACCTGATAATTTGATCAAGTTCAGAAGAGCAGCCTTGTGTACAACTTGTTACCCTGGCCAGGAACCAAAACTCATGGGAGGACTGCGTGTGGTAAGGATTCTTATTTTATGGACCAGGGGATAATTCAGGGCATTCTGTATTATTCCACATTTCTATATTTTATATCACATTAGTTCTAACTACTTCTTATTTTTCAGCTTGAGTGTCCACTGGAAGCTACAAAACAAAGATATGACAAGCCTGAGACCATGTGACGCAGGATGGACATCAAACACTGACAAAACTGCCATGTGTAAGTATAACTTAGAAGCTTATACTATAATTGTTACACAGTATATGAGACTCGGAACCCCCGAGCAAGCAATGGTTTTGTATATTAGTGCTGGTTTGCTTGAAAGTGTTCGGTAGGATAGAACTGTTAAAATAACGTTATAATAAATACTTGTATCACACAACAAATTAAATCATGTCACGTGATTCAATTGATATTTCTACATGAGCTGCACGGACTGAAAGATGAGTGGTTCAACTACCGATCATAACAACAACACAGTCCCAGTAATTCAGACTGTGGTGGAATTGAATTGCGTTGAATCCAGAGCTCTCAATAAAGGGAGCAGCGAGGTGACCTGCACTCAGGAACGGATATTTATTTCCAATTTAAAGAACCCGAGTGTTTACATCCAGGTATTGAAACATGTAAACATCTAAATAACACATAGCATCACCATTCACACACAACAGGATTTACTAAACACTTTCTATTTTATACAGCCAGCAAAAAGATCTCATCAAACCGACGAAAGCTAAAGGGGGAAAATAAAATAGGGGTAAGTTTCATTACTATAGAATGCTAATTGAAATAACAACTACATCTAATGACTTAATGAAGATACGCATTCTAACTTATACATGCTCTTAATAAATTAAATTCCACACTAGTGCTAGAGTGTCCTTAGTGAATAAGTATGACGACCGAACTTCAGTCCTCCAGAAGCCCTCCAGAAAGAGTTATCGAGGTAACCAGCCCTGAGATCTCAACACAGGTGAACATAACAACCTAATTTCTTTATGAGGTTCATTTGAAAGAAGCAAAATAGAATTATAAAATCAAAGATAACCAAAGTTTTAATACACTCTGTTTATTATCGTTATTATAACTATGGAGACTAGTTTTTATTTACAAACGAAAAGCACTAATAGTAAAAACAAATTATTTCAGAATTCAAGACCCCTTGCGCAGCGGGAAACGAAACTGTAAGAACTGACAAGACACGATGTGAACCCTTTGTGAAGTGGTTTGATGACTGAGGGCACTAAGGTGGGGTACTAACAAGCGGAAGAATATTCTTTTTGTTGACTTATTTATACAACACTTATTAAACAAAACTGTTCAATCAATATCCAATAATATTAAACGATTAATAGGCTTATATCTTTTTAAGCTGTTCTTTGTAGATATACAAAGCGAACTTCTTTGATGTTCGTTTTTATCCTACGTTCAGCAAACTACAAATTACGGTAGTACCTATTATTAATTTGAGTTGGTACACTTAAGGGGGTGTCATGTCCGTCTATGTCCGCCTATTCCTCCCTTTTTTGATTCTATGAGACAACGGCTACGTGTTTTTTTGGACATTGCGGACACGGACGGACCATTGGCCGGATCGGACGGACATTGGCGTCCTCGCGGCCGCCATTGGCGGACTCGGAAGGACATTGGCGGACTCGGACGGACATGGCGACCCGGACGGAAACATGGATGGACATTGGTGGACATAGCGACATTGGTGACATTAGCGACAAACATTTTGAGGACTGAAGAGTACTGAAGAGACTGAGGAGGATGGCTGAGAAGGATCTGGCTGAGGAGGATGGCTGAGGAGGATGACCTGAGGAGATGACTGAGGAGGATTGACTGTAGAGGGAGGAGAAGAAGAAGACCCAGGAGGAGGAGGAGGAGGAGGACCCCAGAAATGAGGACCTAGGAGGAGGAGGAGGAGAACTCTGGAGGTGACTCAGGAGGAGGAGGACCAGGAGGAGACTCAGAGGACTGAGGAGGACTGAGAGATGATGACTGAGGAGGATGGCTGAGGAGGATGGATGAGGAGGATGACTGGAGAGGGATGAGGAAGGAGGAAGAGGAGAAGAGGATGAAAGGACCTGAGGAGGAGGAGTGAGAAGGACTGAGGAGAGAAGGAGGACCCAGGAGGAGGAGGACCCAGGAGGAGGAGGACCCAGGAGGAGGACCCAGGAAAAGGCCCCAGGAGGAGAGGAGGACCGTGTAGGAGGAAACTGTTTGAGGACATGATGATGAGGACTGAGGACTAAGGAGGAAAGAGTTGGAGGAGGACTGAGGGGGGTGGAGAAGAAGGACTGGGGAGGATCAGGAAGACCACGAGACCCAGAGGAGGAGGAGGAGGAGGACCCAAGAGGAGGAGGAGGACTGAGGAGGGACTGAGGAGGATGACTGAACGATGACTGAGAAGGAGAGGACTGAGGAGTACTTGAGGAGGATGGCTGAGGAGGATGGCTGGGGAGGATGGCTGAAGGAGGATTGACAGAGGAGGATGACTGAGAGGGAGGAGGACCAGATGAGGACTCAGAAGGAAGAGGAGGAGGACTCAGGAGGAGGACTTAGGAGAAATTAGAAGAGGACTGAGGAGAACTGAGGAGGAGGAGGAGGAGAGGAACTGAATAGGAGGAGGAAAGGGGGGGACTGGGAGAGGACTGGGGAGAGGAGGACTTGATGAGAAGGATGAGAGGAGGACCCAGGAGGAGGAGGACTGAGGACCGAAGGAGGAAGAGGAGGAGATGAAGAGGAGAGGATTAGGACCCAGGAGAAGGAGGACTGAGGAGGATGGCGAGGAGGATGACTGAGAGGGAAGAGGAGATGAGGGGAGGAGGACTGAGTACACTGAAAGGAGGAGGAGGAGGAGGAGGACTGAATAGGAGGAGGAGGAGGGGGACTTGGGGATGACTGAGGAGGAGGATGAGGACTGAGGGAGAATATATCATAGGTACGTTTTCTTGTATGAAATAAAAATCACATACGTACTAATTCTTATTCCTTTGTTTTAATGCTCATTTTGCATTTCAAACTTGCGGCGCCTACAGTAACCTAACCACACTTTCCAAGTTGCATTTCAAACTTGCGGCGCCTACAGTATTAACCACACTTTCCAAGTTGCATTTCAAACTTGCGGCGCCTACACAGTGGTTGCTACAGTAACCACACTTTCCAAGTTGCATTTCCAATATAACTAATCGGGACACAGCCTTATTGTTAGGTCTGACTAATCATCTTTGTTATAACTATACAGCCTATACTAAGCCTATGTTAAGTATGTTAAGCCTACTTTATCTATGTTGTTAAGCCTATGTTAAGCCTACTTTGTCGAGGATTGTTATGCTGTAATGCCAGCAGCTGCCTCACCACCTGTAGTTAACACGGTGCGGCATTAGTTATTACAGTATACACAGTGTATACAGTTCATTCCTCAACCTTTAACAAGTTGAGCTACATAATGAGGACTTGAGGAGTACATTCCACTTTTATCATCTCAGCAGGCGGACATTATATTATAATTATATACAATATATAATATTATGTATTAGCGGTCCCTCATAGATAGCAGTTAATCGCTAATAAATAAAAGGCAACAGCGAGAACCTAACAACAGGTGCGTGTTGATCTGTATACAAATCAATTACTGCCTCTCTCGTTTCCTAATTCTCAGTTATATTATTATTATTGAGCTCTCTCTCAGTTATTGAGCTCTCTCGTTGTTTGATGCTGCTTTTCCCTTTTCGCGCGCAAAGCCCGCGCCAGCCAGCCAGGCTGATCAAAAGGGACATGCATTATGCAAGAACTATACTATACTAGAGGGATATACAAGAGCTAGAGGGACACGTGTAACTAAACTCGTTGTTAAATTCTCAGTTATTGAGCACGGCTATTGTAACCATGGTTACAAGGCCGGCCCGGATAAAAGCTAGTGAACGTGTTAGGAGCTATTTTATTGTTATTTGCTATAGAAATATACGCTTCTCCGCCAGAATCCATATCTATTGTATATTGATGAGGTCTGATTGTCATCTTCTTACAGTGTTCTAAAGTCCTATTTCCTTAGTATAATCCACAGAATCCACAGAATCCACATCTATTGTATTCTGTATATCACGTGGCCTTGTTGTGTTCTCTCTCAGCAGCTGTGTCCGATTCTGACTTGTAGTAGTAGCTGTTGTTATAACACAGTGCTATACAGTACACTGTTATGCACTGTATACACTATACATGGTATTAACTACTACTACTTTAGTTTAGTTATGCTTTTGGCCCTTAAGGTTGGCGGGGCTATGTGATGTGATTGTAATACCTTTCACAGTAATATTACAGTAGACTTATGTAACCCCGGTAACCCCGGTAACCCGGACTTATGTAACCCCGGTTTGGTGTGGTATAATTTAAATGTGGTACTAGTTTGACACGCTCTGTAGTTGCTAATAAATACAGGAATACCCTTGATTTGGATCATTTACCGATACGAGATAGGGTATTGTAAACAAACAAAGATTGATGTAGTCATGTGCTTGTGGAAACCTCGAGGCGACCCGTTAATTACGCTTATGTCAGTCGTTTTCATGAATTACGTCACTCTTAACAATCTATCTTAAAGCGCTACACTCTATCTTAAAGCGCTACATTAAATCTTAAAGCGCTACACTCGTCACTCAATCTTAAACCGCTACACTCAATTTATCTTAAAGCGCTACCTACACTATCTTAAACTCAATGCGCTACATTCTATCTTAATGCGCTACACTCAATCTTAGCACTCAATCTTACAGCGATACACTCAATCTTAAAGCGCTACACTCAATCTTAAAGCGCTACACTCAATCTATCTTAAAGCGCTACCTACACTATCTTAAACTCAATGCGCTACATTCTATCCTAATGCGCTACACTCAATCTTACAGCGCTACACTCAATCTTAAAGCGCTACACTCAATCTTAAAGCGCTACACTCAATCTTAAAGCGCTACACTCAATCTATCTTAAAGCGCTACCTACACTATCTTAAACTCAATGCGCTACACTCAATCTTTACACTCAATCTTAACACTCAATCTTACAGCGCTACACTAGTAGATATAATATAGTAACACTACTCGTCACTTAATTGAATCAGTAACGGTCCCCGTTGTGCAGGTGCTGTGGGTATGTTGAGTACGGTCAGTGCTAAATTTTGTACAGAACCCCAGGTTTATTGGGTAAATTGAGTACGTTCAGTTTTAAATTTTGTAGAGTTCCATAGGTTTATGATATAAAGAACAATTTATTTGGGTTTTAAGAATTGTGCAGAGCATGATATGTGTGTTATAACACAAATTCTAGAATCAACCGGTATCTTTTGTGCAAATAATACAAAATTTTTTCCACATGTCAACTGTGAGCTATATTCGTTATTTCATCATCCGTTCTGAAGTGCTCATAACTAAATTACAACTCCTACAGATCTGTCATCAGGAATTTGATGTGATATAAGATCATCGATATTCTATGAGAAAAATTTGTGCTCTATTTCATTAACTGTTCCTACTGAACATATAACCAAATTACAGTCTCATCAGGTATTGTCCAAGAACATAGAGCAGTATGAGATCATAGATCTACCCCAACCAGTGCATACTATTGTAATTACGTGAACCAACGCCCGGAACATATAAGCTATGATTACAATGTCATAGTTGAAAGTCAATTATCTTATAACGATCTGTAAACTGTGTAAAAGCTACAAAAGAATTTTATCACATATGTCTACAGTAAGGTGAGCTAGTGCCGGTGCACTAATCAGCATGCTATCAGTTAGACTTTTCGTTCCACATATTCCGCCGAAGGAGTGTTGACTTGTTGAGCAGCCGGGTGTGTTCCACAGAAGCAATATTAAGAGGTAAGGATCTGTCCTTCATTTCATTAACTGTTCTGAAGTGAACGTATAACCAAATTACCATCCCCCCAGTTATTGTTAAAGAATTTAAGGCGATATGAGATCATAAAGCGTGCAGAATCACTGCTGGGCTTTTAACATGTTTCCTATGATAATAACGTCACAGTTAAAAGTCAATTATCCTATAACGAGTTTATAGTGAGGTACACTAGAATCTAGTATAAATATGAGCCTTCTCCTCCAAGTAAAATCATTCTCAATGGGGGCTTAACAGCTCCGGATCTCAATGATAGCTCTTCATTCTATGATGAACTGTTGTCTTAGAGATCCACTCACCCCATTCCTCCCTCCCTCCCTCCCTCATCATAGCTTGCGTTTACAAAACTCAAAAATATTTCAAAATTGCTGTGGTATAGTTGATAGTAAGAGTTCATTTAGCGAGATCTGAGCCTATCTCCAGTGCCATGAGTCAGCTATATCACAGATTGGGGTTGGCTCTCAAGAAAAGACGGAATCAGGAGAGTATTCTCTCCACACTTGTCAAATGTATGTGGGGACTCCCACTAAAATGAGTTATGTAACGCACAGTTATGATAATGGATACCTTTTCTATGTCCATCTGTAATTATACGCTATGTGCTAGCTTCACTCACTATCAGAGTAAAAGTCTATAAGGATAAAACTCTGATAATTATAGTTCACTGTAGAGTTAGGCTTCCTGATGAATATCGAGGTATACTAAGTTGAGAAAAAAACAAGTGATACACAGTGTTTGATAATGAAGCTAAAAAGTATTTTATCAAGTCTACATCACAAAATAAACTGTAATATCTCGCATGCGTTAGGTTAAAAGAAAAAATGAGCGCTTAATTCATAATTTATATCCTTCAAGTCTTCGAGCCAAATATCTAGCTTTTGCAAGTGAACAATATCTGTAACGGTGTAATTTAAAACAACCCGGATTATCGAGCTGTGCTGGGTACTTGAAGTCAAACAGAGAATAAACATCAATAACTTCAGTATCTGGTAGGTTTCTAGCTAAGAAACAACGTTCAATTTCTCCTGCACAGTATATTCTACAATGCTGTATCTCCTCAAGTATTTTAGGATATACCGCCGTAGGGAGGCAACAACTTTCGTTATCGGTTGGTGAAAAGCCATTCAAATTCCGCTGAGAAAACTTTGCCATGTTCATCTCATCTGGATTCAGGTACATGGTATCTGGATTCTTGAATTGAAAATGCTGCTCCTGCTCATTTGGAAATATGAGAGTGAGTTCTCTGAGTATAAATCCTCCATTCTGAGTACTGAAACCCTCGGTAGCTGTGATAACGAATTCAAAGTTCATCTTTCAGAAATGATGAGATCTTTTCATGGCAGAGTCTTTATTGAAAATGACATGTGATTATCATGTGACGGGGAACTCATTACTAGGATTAACATGTCTTGAGCGACTGGGGAAGTATCGGCGCAAATTCATGAAGCGATATCCAATGTTCCGTTCAGATTCTTGCAGCCCCATCTTTTTTCACTTTCTTAAAAGCTCTGTCTATGAAAGAATGGTTGAATTCGTTAATGTAACGTCCGTAGAATACTATTTCTGCTGAGCACATTTGCAACCACAGACGGCCAGCATTGACATAATTATTTTTGTCTTTCAAAGGGTTATCACTGTGGGGTAAAAGCTCTTGCACTTGATCGTAATAAACTTCTATATCCGTTAACATGGGTCCTCTTACGTGCTCAAAGTGAATTTGCAGCTTCTCTAAAAGTCCACGTTGATGACAAATGTGTAATAGAGGGCTCTTTATTTTTGATTCACACGCTGAGCACTTGAGAGCAGACATTTGTTCACATTGTCGAGCAATCTGCTCAGCAAGAAATCCCAAGTATACATCATGAAAATAGTTCATAGCTGCAGATTCTAAAGTGCTAATCAAGAAGTGAGCAGTATAAACAGATTCAGCTGTTTTTAAAACTCATAGTCACAAATGTAATAGACTAAATTTTGATATAAAATTGAGTCTATGTTGCTACAGTCTGCAAAGAGTTGTTCTTGAACAATAGTTGACTTGCAGTTTTGATACAGATCCAAGTAACAAAATGGCTGAGTGTTCAAGAAAACACGCTTGATAAAGGATTCCATTATAAATTCATAAACGTATTTTCCAGGGCAAACATGTCTTTTGCTGATTTTTTGCAAACAATATCGGCAAAGCTTGTTCTTTTTGGTGTTGGCATTGTGATCCTGTATGTAACTTTTTATGGTCATGACTTTGATTTTTGTACTTCGAGCATCTGCTTCCATTTTTTGAGTAGAGTCCATACATTGACAGCACAAACAGAGGAGCAACAAAGTCCATTATGAATCTTGAGAAATGAACCTGTTTCCCACTTATCCTGCTTATATATTCGATATTTGATGCGAATCTCTGGAACAATCAAAACACAACTCTACTGAATAGATTTGTAAAATGCATGCACAATCTTATCATTTTTTTCAAAATCTTTGGTATATTCATTTAAAAAATCCTCATACTCTAAACCCATAGATTTGACATAAAGAAAATGAATACAGAAAAAGCCACATGCAACGCTATCCCATCCTTGTACTCTAGTTGTGCTATAAGTTATTTGTTCAAATGATTCAACAATGTCTCTATAATGTTTTGGTAGGGTAGCATCCTCCCAATCGCGTCCAAAGCTGTCAAAGAATGAGATCTTTTCTCCTTCAACAAACCATGCATTCCAGTGCTGTCCCGTTTTATCGTGTTCATCGGTATTTGTAATAAAAGCGTATGTTTTCTTTTTGGTTCTTGGAGCAATACATGAGGGGTAGGTTCCGATATAATATTTTTTAGTCACACCGTTTTCTTCAAGGATTCTGTTTATTTGCAGTGTTGATAGAGGCTTCATATCACAAGTAGAAACAACACTGACAAGTATATGCTAGAAATGATAGACTGTTGAATCTCTAGCTGCTTTTATTACTCGATTATTCTGACCATACGATCGGCATCAATTTGAAGTTGACGGTCAAAGACTGCATATACTATGAGAATTAGATCCTCCGGTATATCCTCAATTCCCAGATCAATTTCAAGGTAGGTCGATGCTTTCTCTTGGAGATTTAAATGTCTCTCTGTCAAGCTGCTTCTGTCAGCACCAAAACTCATTCCAACCATAAAGTTCAGATGAAAGTTTGTGCTATCAATCAGACAATTTCCCTTAGAATCCTTTCCAATGGTACGATAAAGCTGTCTAAAATATTCTCCACAGTCCTTATAGACGTAGTTGTGATCCCCAAGCTTATCGATAGTACCAACCTCCAGTGGATCATTAAAGTATGGCACACCATTGCGGTAAAATTGGAATTTCTTGAATCCATGGAATATAAATGGATTTGTGTTTGACCGTCCATCGAAATCTCTGCTCCGTTGTAGTGCAAAAAATGCATATGGAGGAAGAGTGTCAGAGAAAACATCAGACATTCTGATAATTTTACTGCTCTGTGCTACAGGTCTGATTATTATTTCAGGCCTTGAAATGAAATATGGGATAGGCTCTTTCTGAAGTCTCTCTTCAATGAGACTGTGTATTTCATCTCGTACTCTGTAGTATGTTGCAAGTATGTAGCAATCTTCAAGCACAATACTATAGCCATGAACATCATCACCACAAAGAAGCAAAAACTCATCTTTGTTTTTTGTTAAACTTAACCGTAACTTCATATTGGTCGGAAGACATTTCAGAGTATTAAGCAGGGGGCATTGGAATTTAGAATTCAGAGTAAGACTTTGTCCTCGATTGACCAGAGCACTACGTTTGCTTGCAGCAGGGTTCACTTCAGTTGGAATCCAATTATTTACTGTGCTGGATATATAATTTTCCAAAGCCACCTCCAATTCATCGCCAGACAATCCCGAGGTAGCTAACACACTTCTTTGCGCTTCTATTAACAAAGCTTTTGGAAGGGATGAAGCATTCCAAAAGGCTTCTTTCTTCTTCTCGATTACATCCTCTCCGTTCTCCTCCATATCTTCAATTACCATGTCATCAAATGCGCTCTTATGACTTTCATCCCACTTCCAAAACAATCGTAAGTCTTCTTCAGACTTTTTAGACACTCCCTCATCCATTAGAAACGCTTCATTATAGAAAAGAAAATCTTCCCGATTTTTTTCCGAATTTAGAGCAGTGTTGAAAAATGTTTGATAGGCATAGGCGTTCTTCATACTCTGACATAGCTCCGTACGATCAGAAACGATTACAGAGACTTCACCCCAGAGACTGTTTGCAAGATTATTTATTATGGAAACATTCTTATTCGGTTTTGGAAAGTCCTCACCATCTTTATGTAGTTTTAACTTGGTAACGATATGCAAATCTGTGAGGAGACCCTTTGGTTGAGGAGGGAGGGTAAAATTAATGGGTCCATCATTGAATAAATTAGTAACCGGCCATACTTTCAAATCATAGGTTTCTTCAATAGAAACCTGTGTAGGACGATCGTTCCATAGTAGCAAGGAAGATGAAACAGATTCAGAACTATTTACAAACTTTGCCATTTCTTTGATTTTCTTCTCTTTTTATGGGGTCTGTGAACAACAGTGTTTTTAATTTCCGTTGGATTGATACGATTGGAAAGTTCAGTAAGCTCTTTTGCTCCACGTTTTGCTCCAGCAGTGATTAACTCTTTTCCAGCAGCTATAGCGATTGGTTTTGTAGCCTTGGCTATTCCTTTTATACCACTGCTTATCAAGGGTAATGCTTGTTTCATAAGGGCGCCGAACCAATTTCCCAATCCCTCACCTTGCATTCCGTAAATGTAGCGATCCATTTCAACAGCACCACCCTTTTGCACGAATACAGAGCGATATGCTCCACTTTTTAGAGTTTCTGGTTTAAAAATTTCCATGGTTGCAAGTTGTGTAGAAGTACCAAGCTCTGATTTATCACCTTTTTATAGGTCGGATGCTAAGCGAAATGACAGTCTTGAAATTTGGGTTGAACTTGATGAACTGTCCTTTTATATCTCGAAGCTCAATCAAAATTGTCGAAAATTGCTTTATGTTGATTGGCACAAAGTTTGGGTGTGTTGGTTCATAGAGTGACCACTGAGGTGCAGTTTTAATCGGTACCATACCCAGGTTTCGGGACAATTTACCATTAATGTAGGAATTCTCAATAATGTTTGCATAAACAAATCCAGGAAAATCGCTACAGTGAAAGTCGCTATCATTTATCGTAAATCTCTCTGAATATTGATCTTCATGCACTCCCATTAGCGTCCAAGGAGTGTTCTGTACCCCCTCGATAACCATGTATAGATTAGTGATTTCGATATTGATAATACCATATTGCTTGTCTATAGTGGCAATCATTCCATCTCTCTTCTTTACAAGTCGTACCTTTTCTTTTATCAAGTTGGAAATCACCCAACACAATGTAAATACTGAGCTGTAGCTTCCTTCAGGAACAATTACCATTGAAGGTTCAGGTAATTGCAAATCCGTCAATGTACTAGACATTGCACTAGGTATTAGAGTCTCAGATTTCCCCTTTTTCTGTTTCAATGCCTCCATAGAGAGCTCGCGAGATGCATAATAGAAGTACACTTTATTATTTCCATCGTGAATGTTGTACACCTCACCATGGTATAAAGAAGTTAATGCCATTTCACAGTCCTCGGTAAGTTTGACAGGCTCAACTTTCGAAATAAAGCGTGATGGATTCCCATCTTGGCCTCCAATAATAACAATCTTGCGTATGTTGTCCATCTTATTCGTTGGATGCAGATAAATCTTTTTGCTTTTATAGACAATTGATACTCGGTGTTTAAAATGTAATACCATTTTTACGAAGTAAACAATACATTTCTTCATAACATTTGGAAAACTCACCATTGCAACAATCTAAAACAAAATCGTCAAATTTAGCGTCCATTACTCTACTTCCCACCGTCACCAACCCATTCTTGTTTCGTGCAATGTTGGCTTTTGCAATTTTCATCATAAGTTTGTCCAAAATCTTCTTTGACTCTGCATTATGCACATTGTCTAATCGTGGAACAAGACCCGATGGTAGTTCAATACTTTTATTTGACTCACTGAGTCCTTCTGTTGGAAGGAGCAAAAACACATCTCCACCATTGTTTGACACACCGTCTCTAGGAGCCAAGATAAATCTTGACATTTAAAGAATCGATTGAACTAGTCCAGCAATTACCGGTAAAACTGTAGACAGAATAGATGATAGTGTACCGCCACTTTGTCCAGAAAATTTCCTTTTTATATGCGTACCCTTAAGACCACTCGTGGATCGAATAAGTCTTCTATGCTTCCCAATTTTTCTGTCTTGGTGACTTGAAAGGTGTAACTTTTCATCAGCTAGAAGTTTGAATATCATATTGAGAACTTTAAATAATTCAGATGGAGCATTCTGTAAAATCTTGAGTCTGTCTTTTTTGCTACTAGATGATAGTTTTTCTAAAATGTAGCGGTGTTGTCTCAATGAATTGGCTTGTTTCACAGATAAACGCTTGGAAACCATTGCCACCAGTCTGCTAGCACTGTTAATTCTTCGGGAAGTTCAGGGGCAAAACTCAAAACAATAAATCCTCTGGGTTGCTTTGAACTCCTTAAATAGGCATTGGTTATCCTCTTTAAATCCTTTCCACAGAAAATCTGCCTTGCCAACGTGTTCACTTGTCTGAAATGACGCTGACTATTGAAAAGCACAAAATAATGTGCATTTGAGCTCATCATCCTGAACATCGGACAATTTGGAAATAAGTTCTGTGTTATGTAGAAAGTGGAGATTGATCGGTGATGAGAACCGAGGATGAAGCAGTTCGCCATCTCCTTGTTATCTCCGCTTAAGATCAAGTCATCCACCACAAGGAGACTGGGCTCTGAAGTGTTCATTTTATCAAAATCAAGACCTTGAATAAAAGTAATTGCTTGTTCTTCAGTTTCATTCCATGTTTTCATAAAGTCTTGTTCAATGCTATACATGTAATATATGTTTTTAGGCATCGGATGTACTAGCTTTTGTCTTATTACCTCTAGCATGAACTGGGTTTTTCCTGCCCGAGAGGGTCCGAAAATGATGCAGTTGTGAGAAGCAAGGAATTTCACAGGCATGATTTATGTGTTGAACAGATCTTGCTGGGCTATCCAACTGTTTGCTTCACTAGGATATCCTAGAAATTTCACAAGGTATTCAGTCTGTCCGCTTCTTTTACGAGTGCTAACAATCCTCTCTATTGGCCATATACCATCAGATTTGTCAACCAATTGAATTTCACTGGTGTAAAATGAACCCTTAATTTCCTCGCCTTTATAGTCCTTCAATCCATATGTAACAGGATATGTAGTTTTCACTTCACTTACTTCAAAGATTTCATATGAAAATGTCATTTCATAACCTTTTTGAAAGATACCCTTCTTTCTAGTTATTCTAACAGAGTCACCCACTTTTAATAATGCTTTGGTGTGCTTTTTCTCCTTTACAACTCTGGGAAAAAGATTCTGTCTAACTTCCCTCTCATTAGCTAGACTTACATTGTTTGGAGCGAATAATGTGGAGCTATGTTTGGTTTTATTATAACCATCGATAAGATCCTGTAAAATATCAGTCCACCTGTGAGACCCTCGAGCAGTGAAATATCTAAACATTCGAGTTTTTAGAGTTCTGCAAAATCGCTCAATGATTGCAGCTTTTTGTTCACTATAGACACTGTAGTGCTTAATTTTATACTTCTTTAGCAGTTTGAGAAATGCAGCATTGTAAAACTCAGAACCTTGATCGAATTGAATCTTTTCAGGGGTATGTAGGCGAAAAAATGGTTTCATAACTCCAACTATCGAGTTTGCACTCTTGTTTTTCATCTTGAAACCCCATGCTTTCTTGCTAAAAGTGTCTATGATGACTATTATCCACTTGAATCCATCATTGTCATGTTGGAGACTTGAAAGGTCTACAAGATCCGCTTGATAAAGATATTTTATCCTTTTGGTATAAACTCTTCTGTACAGTGTTGGCTTCCTGGTTGGCTTGTGTAAGGTATAACTATCTATAGACTTTAGTTTTGTGTTTACTGCTCTCCTGCTCACGCGTTGGTTATCTTGTTGCAATGCACGAAAAAATCGTTCTTGTCCAGCAAAAGATGCTGAAAATTTAGGATTTTCATACAGCTGCTTCAAATCCATTTCAGTTTAGCGTTGTTAGATGAGTATAAATAGAGCTCCTAAAAACATATCTTAGACATGGCTCTTTTATGTGAACACTGCAAAAAATCTTTTCCGACAAATGCCTCCTTATACAAACATAAGTATAGAGAGCACAATAAATCTAGTTTAGTACTAGTAAGTCACAATCATAAAGATATGAATAGCAATCCAAAAAAGAGGGTTTACCTTCCCGATGATCCAAATGCAGTGAGATTGCCTCCAAAAAGATCTAGGAATTACAACAGACCTGGAAGTGATAAGAAAAAATCACCGGCAAAAGATCCACAATATGATGATGGGTTAGTAGACATCGATCAGTATAAAGATCCAGGAGAAAAACCAAGAGATTCTGATCCCCGCAAATATCCGAATTATGATTCACAGTCAGATGACGGACTAGAAATTGTTGATAGGTATAAGGATCTTGGGGAGAAGGCAACAGATTCTGAACCTCCAAAGTCTCCAAAAATTAATCCACAAAATGATGACGGGTTAAAAATAGTTGATGAATACAAAGCAGATGATGAAAGCGATGATCAGCTTAGCGTTGTTGATAGCTATGATGATGATGGGCAATCTGATGGAGGTTTAACAGTTATTGATGAATATGACGATAGAGATCAGGCTAGAATTAAACCTAGTGTTGATTATAAGAAAAAATATCTGGACTGTCTCGAAGCCCACAAAAAACAGAAATCTAAGTTTTTGAAAAAGATTGATAGAATGCAGGTTTCTCATAAAAGCAACCTTGAGCGTACAAAGAGGGAATATCGAAAAGACTGTTATAACGAAATTGAGAAAATCAAAAACTTCCATCGACGTCAAATGTCTGATCTTGATGAGTTGATGAAGGGCGAGTGCAGTGATAAGATACAAGCTCTGAGGGCAGCTCACAATGAGCTCATACAGAATATGGCAAATGATCATACAAAACAATTGGATGAAAATGAAGAAGATTGTGAAAGAAAACTCCGCACATTAAATGATCAAATAAAAGCTATGCAGAAAGATGATGAAGATCTGAGTAGTTTATCAAAGGCAATATTTAATTGTACAACTATGGAGGAGATTTTTGAAATTCAAAAACTCATCAAAAACCATCAGTTGGATATCGTGGTGCAGAATCATCTTCCTACCCTGCAGAATCTGTTCCTTAGTTTGTCTTATGGTGTGTTGCCAATATGTCAACCTCAGCGTGAGCAGGTTACCGATGACCAAAGAAGAGTGGTAGAGAAAATACAGTCTGCCTCAGGTGCTTCAGCCAAGAGAATTCTTAAAGAGAAACACTCTGAAATTGTCAACCTGTTTACTATAATCAAGGATTCAATTAAACTTGCTCGAGATTCGTATAATCGATATGGCATCGTACCATAAAACCAAAGGTATAAAAGCAATGAAATCTTAGCACTCCCACTCTCCCAAAAATGAATTTCAATTTTTTATTTAGTGTTGTTTCTGCACTGTCCTTTGTCATTGAATTTCCAGTAAATTCAAACAACACACAGGACTACTTTTTCTTTGAGGGAAATGACCAAACAGCACACCTTTACCGTGAAAACAAAACCCTGTTTTTACATTTGAATCACAACCATGGCAAGATGTTCTCATTCCTTAACGCAACTATAAAAAGGGAAACTTTTATATTTTCATGGGAAGGATTCAAGGTAGATGAACTGGATATGTTGCTACAAAAATCTAATGGAGATGTTCAACATACTAAATTTGAACACTTTACTTTTGTTTCTCCAATCATCAACGTTTTGGACATCGAATCTCCTGCCACACCTGTTTACAATTTAGAAGAAGATGTAAATTACTGGTATTTTTTCCTTCTAACGTTTGCAGCAGGAATTTTACTTGAATCTAAAACAAAGGGGTTTAGTATATTCAAACAACTTGTACAATCCTCTAATAAAAATTTATATGTAAGCAGAGAACTAAATTGTACCCAAGTTCTCGGAACGGAAGAGGGTGATTCTTGAACTAAATTATAACGTAGTAAATTATCAAGTTTTAAGTCCGATATTGATGTTCAATATTCTGTTACTGAATCAAAATATTTCATGAAAGTTATTTCATCGTTTTAATGTCTCACAAGTAAATTTGAACCGTGTTTAATTTAACTCGCAGTTTCCGAGATAGACAGTGGATATCTTTTCTTTGATAACACACAAATCAAACTCTGAACAATTCTTAAAACACACAATTCTTTAAACAAAATAAATGATCGGTTACCCCATAAACCTGGGGTTCTGTACAAAATTTAGCACTGACCGTACTCAACATACCCACAGCACCTGCACAACGGGGACCGTTACTGATTCAATTAAGTGACGAGTAGTGTTACTATATTATATCTACTTACACTCAATCTTACAGCGCTACACTCAATCTTAAAGCGCTACACTCAATCTATCTTAAAGCGCTACCTACACTATCTTAAACTCAATGCGCTACACTCAATCTTAGCACTCAATCTTAACACTCTATCTATCTCAATGCGCTACACTCTATCTTACAGCGCTACACTCAATCTTAGCACTCAATCTTAACACTCTATCTATCTCAATGCGCTACACTCAATCTTACAGCGCTACACTCAATCTATCTTAAAGCGCTACACTCAATCTTAACACTCAATCTTACAGCGCTACACTCAATCTTAAAGCGCTACACTCAATCTTAAAGCGCTACGCTCAATCTTAAAGCGCTACACTCAATCTTACAGCGCTACCTTGCTACCTTCATGGCGCGTAACCCTTTGTTTTATTCTCTTGTTATATCTTTACATTGTGTGAACTTTGAGTAGTTTGAGGCGTGTTGTTAGGCGTGTTGTGAGGCGTGTTGTTAGGCGTGTTGTTAGGCGTGTTGTGAGGCGTGTTGTTAGGCGTGTTGTTAGGCGTGTTGCTAGGCGTGTTGGTAGGCGTGTTGTTAGGCGTGTTGTTAGGCGTGTTGCTAGGCGTGTTGTTAGGCGTGTTGTTAGGCGTGTTGTGAGGCGTGTTGTTAGCTTGCGCAACCAGCTGCTCATTCTCATTGTGTTCCAGTTAGTGCAGAACAATAAAATCTTTATTAATCTGTGTTTTGAGTTTTGACATTTCATCTTCAAGCTGGTTGGTTTTGTTTCGATCTATTGATAGAGCTTGCGGCGTCGGGTCGTCTTTCAAGTTGTATTGTGGTATCACTCGATTATAAATATCTCCGGGATTTCGACGCGGGATCATATTATCACTCAGCCCGGCCCGCTGTTAGATAAACATCTCAAGGTGATATCATCCCGCCCCGGAAATTTGTATAAACCCGGCCCGCTTTTTAGTCGTAACTGATGTTTATCATTCAATTCTCCGACAATGATACTGTTGATTAGAACTCGATAATAGTAGAACAGTTAGACGCGCGATCACGTGGGCGCGTCACGTGCGTACCACGTGCCACCAATAGCATACGCCGAGTCTATACCACGTGACACGAAAGCGCACCACGTGATATGAAACATCGTAACCGTCCACTTCTTTTACACGCAAATTCCTGTGAACGTTGCCAAAGCAGCTAATTCTTGGAATTTCTCCAACGCGTGGCGTGAGAAGTTGGCGACTAGCCAGCTACCCTTGTCCGTGCCCTAAAAATAGTATTGTTTTGCTTGCTCTCCTTCCAGCTCTTGTTCCTGCTAACGTTCAAGCTATTGCTCCACTATGACAGATCGGTTTGACATTCAGATTGATGAACTGCTTTCCAATCGTGTTGTATAAATCCCTTGTCGAAATCGCCGGAGATAATTATAATCCATAAACACTTCACGCTCAGGGCTAAATAAATGTAATCCCTCAGCTGGCGCTTCGGGATTACATATTAACACAAAACTCGTGCGCTGCGCGCACTCGTATGTGTTTATCAGATCATCCCGCTAGCGCGGGATGATCTGTTATATAAACCCTTTGCGTGGCGGGTTTATGTTATTATAAAATCATAGGTGAAAATAACGTTGAAAGTTTGGCTCTTTACATTCCCCAGATTTTTCTTACCGTCGCTTTTCTTTCATGAATCTATCGGCAGGCGAATTGTTTGTGAGAATTTATGAGAATAATTCAAACAATTCGAGTTTTGATGCATATATAAAGGCCTGCCAGCAGCATATATAATAAAGGCCTGCCAGCAGCTTCTGCGAAATTAGTGTGGTTCCAGAAAGGCATGTAGATTGTGGGCCCTTGGAAAATTTTCGGGAAATTTGCTTTCAGGATTGAAATCTAGCAATACGAGAATTTGTGAAATTTTGGTTACGTCGACGATTATTTCCTGATCTCTTATACTGCATGATATCATACCAAGAGACATGAAACTGACAAGCTACTTAACTGTTGTCGAGAAAGTCGAGACAATCTCGTAACCTAGTAACAATCTCCATGACCCTCAACTCCTCATCATCTGAACGGCAACTTCCGTACAAATGAACAAATATTTATTGCGACATAGTTATATAATACATATATATATATATATATATTATGATGTTTCTTTTGGAGAAATCCAGTTTCAAGAGTGCTCTACCCGGGAGGGGAGCATTGTACAATGAAAACAACGATTCTACAAACTCAGAGTTTCATGCAAATGCAATCGTCAGTGTTAGAATAACTTACTAAATTAATAAATCCATGTTTTCCTTACAAGCTCCTTCATAAAATTAACTTAACTAAACTAAATCAAAAAACAAAATCAAACGAAACGAAACGAAAATGAAATACAAGAACAAAAACTAAAATTAAAATAAAATAAAATATTCCTAAAAGCATTTCTTCAGCATAAACTTGTTGGTGTGCCTACATTTACTTATGAGTTCCCTCCTCCTATTTAATAGATTGCCATCTTTATTTAAAATAATATAAAGTTTTTCAGTAAGGCAGAGATGACAATCTTTCGTACCCCCCTTGTACGGATGAGCATGTTTGATTATTTTCCAAGATATTTTATATGGTGTTTGTTTATCTTTCAACTCCCATATTTTCTTAGATAGCTCCGTCTGATTTCGTAGCTTCTCGAGTTTGAAAGAGCTTGTGTGTGAACTAAAACGGGTCTTAAAAGTGTTTTCAGTAAGCCCAATATATTTGTGCTCTTCAGGAGGTCCTGAACTGGTTCCACGGGATGAACAAGGAAACAAAGACCAAGTTCGTGAAGTTTGACGTAGTTGAGTTCTACCCCTCAATAACGGAAGACCTGCTCGATAAAGCCATACAGTTCGCCATGCAGACCATCGAACTCAGCCCCAGGGAAATTGAAATTATAAAACACGCCAAGAATGCGCTTCTCTTCCATAACGGCGATGTTTGGGAAAAGAAGAACCGCAATTTTGATGTCACCATGGGATCGTACGATGGCGCCGAAACATGTGAACTTGTCGGCCTATACATGCTCAACCAACTCCAGCAGTATATTCCAGCGAACCAAATCGGTCTCTACAGAGACGACGGCCTAGCAATCATTCCACAAGCTAACGGACCGAAACTAGACCGAATCCGGAAAAAGATCACGGCTATATTCAAGGAGGAAGGACTAAAGATCACAATAGAAACCAATCTCGTTGAAGTCGACTTCCTAGACGTGACACTTAATCTTGACAGTGGGAAATACTTCCCCTTCCGAAAGCCAAATGACACACCGCTATATATCAACAAGCAGTCAAACCACCCACCAACAATCATAAACCAGCTCCCCAAAATGATAAACCGGCGTCTATCGGACATCTCCTGCAATAAAGAAGAGTTTGACAAAGCGAAAGGGATTTACGGAACAGCACTTAAAGAAAGCGGTCACGACCACCAACTAGAGTTTACAGATACTAGCACCGCCTTGCCACGAGCCAACAGGAAGAGATCCAGGAAGATCATATGGTTCAACCCCCCATACAGCTCAAATGTAACAACAAACATAGGCAAAAGCTTCCTCCGATTACTAGACAAGCACTTCCCCAGAGGACACCAATTTCACAAAATGTTCAACAGAAACACAATTAAGCTATCATACAGTTGCCTACCCAACGTAGGATCCATCTTAGCGAGCACCAGACACCAAGCTCAGAAAGAACCTACAATTAAATCGAAAACGTGCAATTGCAGAAAGCCGGAAATGTGCCCACTGAACGGACAATGCCTGGAAGCAGCAGTGATATATGAAGCAACTATTGCAGTGGAAAAGGAAAAGAAAGAGCACAAATATATTGGGCTTACTGAAAACACTTTTAAGACCCGTTTCAGTTCACACACAAGCTCTTTCAAACTCGAGAAGCTACGAAATCAGACGGAGCTATCTAAGAAAATATGGGAGTTGAAAGATAAACAAACACCATATAAAATATCTTGGAAAATAATCAAACATGCTCATCCGTACAAGGGGGGCACGAAAGATTGTCATCTCTGCCTTACTGAAAAACTTTATATTATTTTAAATAAAGATGGCAATCTATTAAATAGGAGGAGGGAACTCATAAGTAAATGTAGGCACACCAACAAGTTTATGCTGAAGAAATGCTTTTAGGAATATTTTATTTTATTTTAATTTTAGTTTTTGTTCTTGTATTTCATTTTCGTTTCGTTTCGTTTGATTTTGTTTTTTGATTTAGTTTAGTTAAGTTAATTTTATGAAGGAGCTTGTAAGGAAAACATGGATTTATTAATTTAGTAAGTTATTCTAACACTGACGATTGCATTTGCATGAAACTCTGAGTTTGTAGAATCGTTGTTTTCATTGTATATATATATTATATATATATAAGAGTTTGCAATGAAGGTTTAACGATCCTTCTGATCAGGAATGGGTTACAACTTCAGAGCACCTGGTGTATTAGAGAGACTGTTCCAAGTGAAGTTAGACACAGGAGGAAAGACAGAGCTCAAGAGATGTCTGACTCTGTTCCCTCTTATTGTTCAGGGTATTGCCCACATGCTCGGAGCAGGTAACTAGGTTACTAGGTTCACAGGTTCTTACCACTTACTTTAGTTACTGCAGACTCACTTTAATAACGCTTATACAGGAAGTGATATGTATATAAATAAAAGTTGATCCGTGAAATGTAAAAATGTTTCCTGCAGATGAACAAGGTGTTGTTTTAATTAATTAATTAATTAATTAAAACAACAAATCATTTTGCAGGGATATTTGTGATAACCCCAGCGATTGTGCAGTCGATGGCAGGACCTGCCACCTGTATCAGCTATCTGATATCCGGTCTAGCTGCTGCCTTGTCCGTTTTATGCTACAGTGATCTTGCTGCCAGGTAGGCGTTTGAAGAAACAACAACTCACATCTTACATTTAACTTGAAATTATAATGAAATCGGCGAAACATTTTATCATATTCTAGTACAGTATATTTATCCTCTCGTGGGCCAACCAGGCCCAGCCTCTCTTAAAAAAAAAAAGAAAAAAAAAAAGTATATTTATCTATTATATTCTGTCCCATTCTGTAATATATTTTAAACTTGACTAAAGCTGTTCGAGCAGGTCACATGATTCCTCACAATATTTTAACATCAGGTACTCCTGCACTGGGTCCTCCTACGTTTATACTTACTTCTTAATAGTTACTAGGTTACTAGGTTACTGAGTTACTAGGTTACTAGGTTACTAGGTTACTAAATACTAGGTTACTAGGTTGCTAAGTTACCAGGTTACTAGGTTACTAGGTCACATGATTCCTCACAATATTTTAACATCAGGTACTCCTGCACTGGGTCCTCCTACGTTTATACTTACTTCTTCATAGTTACTAGGTTACTAGGTTACTGAGTTACTAGGTTACTAAGTTACTAGGTTATTAAATACTAGGTTACTAGGTTGCTAAGTTACTAGGTTACTAGGTCACATGATTCCTCACAATATTTTAACACCAGGTACTCCTGCACTGGTTCCTCCTACGTTTACACTTACTTCTCAATGGGAGAACTCGCAGCTGCCATCTCCGGTTTCTTCCTGATCGGGGAGCTGATCATACAGGCTCCAATGTTAACCCTGGGACTGTCTGACAACATCGACAAGTTCCTCATTAATGGGACTGTCCAAGAATGGCAGAGCTCAAACTTTCCTGACTGGTTGCTACACACAGATCTGATCGCTATTGGTATCATGCTCCTCTTCATGGCTATCAACATGGCAGGAATAAAGACAGTGTCCTATCTGAACATTGCCATAGCTGGGGTCTCTGCGATATCTCTGCTAACCTTCAACATAGTGGCGCTGGTGAATGGAGACGTTGCTAACCTCTCCAGAGTGGTTAATCCAGCGGACGGAAGGACGGGGTTCGCTCCGTTCGGGTTCAGCGGCATCATGACGGGAGCGGGGACTGCTTTCTTCGCATTCGTGGGACTGGAGTCAGTTGTGACTCTAGCGGAGGAGTCCGTCGACCCTAAACGAGATCTCCCTCGGGCTACCATGGGCTCCTTCCTGATAGTGCTGGTTCTGTACGTGGTAACAGCTTTCTCCATCGCTTTCATTGAACCGTGGTATGAGGTCGGGGGAAACACAGGTCTTATTGGATCTCTCAAACGTAAAGGTAAGCTTATCTCTATATTAGTAATAAGTATACACATTGCACACTATACATACATCACCAACCTTGAACCTGCAGACTCAAATATTCCATTGGAAACACAGTCCCAACATGTGAATTACAGAGTAACTGAACCTGTCTCCCCCAGAGTTACCATGGTAACTGAACTTGTCTCCCTCAGGACTGACATGTGAATTACAGAGTAACCATGGTAACTGAACCTGTCTCCCTCAGGACTGACATGTGAATTACAGAGTAACCATGGTAACTGAACCCGTCTCCTTCAGGACTGACATGTGAATTACAGAGTAACCATGGTAACTGAACCCGTCTCCCTCAGGACTGACATGTGAATTACAGAGTAACCATGGTAACTGAACCCGTCTCCCTCAGGACTGACATGTGAATTACAGAGTAACCATGGTAACTGAACCCGTCTCCCTCAGGACTGACATGTGAATTACAGAGTAACCATGGTAACTGAACCTGTCTCCCCCAGGACTGACATTACCAACATGTGAATTACAGATTAACCATGGTAACTGAACCTGTCTCCCCCAGGACTGACATTGCCAACATGTGAATTACAGAGTAACCATGGTAACTGAACCTGTCTCCCCCAGGACTGACATGTGAATTACAGAGTAACCATGGTAACTGAACCCGTCTCCTTCAGGACTGACATGTGAATTACAGAGTAACCATGGTAACTGAACCTGTCTCCCTCAGGACTGACATTACCAACATGTGAATTACAGAGTAACCATGGTAACTGAACCTGTCTCCCCCAGGACTGACATGTGAATTACAGAGTAACCATGGTAACTGAACCCGTCTCCTTCAGGACTGACATGTGAATTACAGAGTAAACATGGTAACTGAACCCGTCTCCTTCAGGACTGACATGTGAATTACAGATTAACCATGGTAACTGAACCTGTCTCCCCCAGGACTGACATTACCAACATGTGAATTACAGAGTAACCATGGTAACTGAACCTGTCTCCCCCAGGACTGACATGTGAATTACAGAGTAACCATGGTAACTGAACCCGTCTCCCTCAGGACTGACATTACCAACATGTGAATTACAGATTAACCATGGTAACTGAACCTGTCTCCCCCAGGACTGACACTACCAACATGTGAATTACAGAGTAACCATGGTAACTGAACCTGTCTCCCCCAGGACTGACATTACCAACATGTGAATTACAGATTAACCATGGTAACAGAACCTGTCTCCCCCAGGACTGACACTACCAACATGTGAATTACAGAGTAACCATGGTAACTGAACCTGTCTCCCCCAGGACTGACACTACCAACATGTGAATTACAGAGTAACCATAGTAACTGAACCTGTCTCCCCCAGGACTGACACTACCGCAGTACGTAGTAACAGCCGGGCTGATCTTCACAGTATTCTCCTGCGGACTCTGCACTGTAACTACAGTAGTCCGCGTAGTGTACTCCGTGGCGGAGGACGGCCTACTGTTCCCCTTCCTGAACAGCGTGTACAAGAGGACTCAGGTACCCATGTGGAACGTGGTGGTGTGCAGTGTGGTGGGGATGCTGTCCAGTATCGTGTACGAGTTCGATACCCTCAGTCATATGGTGAGTTACTTACTTGAGGTTACTTTAGAGTTGTTTATGAGATAATAAGATGATTTTATCTTACTTGTAATCTTGATTTTTGACCATAGAATATTTCCGTCCATGATCCATATTTCTATAAACATGATGGATATTGATTATTGATTGCCACCATATGTTAAGATATTGTAACTAACGTAAACCTAGTAACCTGGTAACCTGGCAACCTAGTAACCTGCTAACCTAGTAACCTGGTAACCTAGTAACCTGCTAACCTGGTAACCTAGTAACCTGCTAACCTAGTAACCTGGTAACCTAGTAACCTAGTAACCTGGTAACCTAGTAACCTGCTAACCTAGTAACCTGGTAACCTAGAAACCTGGTAACCTAGTAACCTGGTAACCTAGTAACCTGCTAACGTAAACCTCTCCAGATCTCTGGTGGAACCCTGACAGTGTTTGTGATCACAGCGTTAGCAGTAATGATCCTCTCCTACGACCTAACGGACCCAGACATGGAAGAAACCGAGGAAACTCCACTGACCGCAGAGAAGACTCACGCCAGAAAACATCTCTTCATCATCTTCATGTGTGTCTTCCTGCTGGCCACCATCGTGTTGGCATTCCTCACAGCATTCCTCGAACAGTCCACTGCAGTGATTGTTTCAGAGGTGGTCCTTGCTATCATCATGATAGTCAGTCTCACTCTCATCAGATGCAAGATTCCTTTAAAGGCACAAGAGGAGGACGGGACACTGTCTTTTAAAAGCCCGGGAAAGCCCTTCGTTCAGGGGTTCTCAGTCTTTGTAAACCTCCTGCTTCTCTTCCATCTGGAGGTGGTAGCCTTGAAACAGCTGGTTATCTACTGCATTGTCGGGCTCATAATCTACTTCGGGTACGGGATCTTCTTCTCCAAGATTACCGCGGAGAAGCAGAAACGGTTGAGTTTGAAGGAGATTAAGTTGGACGACACAGGCGAAAGTTCTGTCAGATAATCTTTGTTAATCATTTTAGTTTGATTAATTACACATATTGTACTGGGAATTTTCACGCGAATTTTGGTTACCATAATGTTAGTAACAAATTTCGCAAATTATTAGTCTACAACAACTTAAGTCAAATTTTTCGACTTTTCGAGACCATTTTTCATTCCATTTACATTAAGAACGACAAATTTAGTCTATTTTTAAAGATTCCCCTTTTTCTGCAGGATGAACAGAAATAGGGGCTTGTGTGGAATGAATAAAGATCTATCCATATTTATGTACATAATTTGAGTTGTTATTAATTGATTTTTGTTTCACTAATAAAGAGAGTTTTATTTCACAAGATGTGAGAGAATATACAGATTTCAATTTCCATAAGAGAGATCCCAGAAGACAGAATTAGGAGATTTATGGATCATGTATTACTTTATGTATTATATTAGACTAGCAGGAACCCGTCTAACCCAAAGGATCGTTTTCAGAACCATACCGTAGAAAGTGACGAAGAAGGTTGAAATGTTTGAAGAAACGTATATCGATGATATGATCATAGATCTGTGCATTCCTCAGCCATTTTGATAAACTGTACACTTCTGCGGATTGAATATATTTAATATTATTATTTAATTACCGAACAAATGTTCTCGAGAGGAGTTTGCATGATTCTGCAATATCAATATTTGTTGCCGTAGCTTGTATTAAATTTGGAAATTCCTAATTTGAGCAACATCCCTCAAAACACACCAAGAAACCAAATACTATTATATTTATTATAATAATACCATTATATTTATTATAAAAATACCGTTATATTTATTATAATAATACTATTATATTTATTATAATAATACTATTATATTTATTATAATAATACCATTATATTTATTATAATAATACCATTATATTTAGCACGAACCCGTCCAACCCTAAAATGAAGTCAAGACTCAAGAGACTAAAATAATTATTGCCTATTTAATTCGCTTTTTTTACACCACTTGGGGGTCCAAATTTTGGGCACTAAAATTCTTATTCCTTGGCAAATTTTTTATTTTAAGTTGTATATCTTTTACGGTTTTTGCGGAAAGTCGTGTTAAAGTTGATGCCGTGGAGTCAGTAAAATGGTATGGATATATTATATATATAATATATAGAAATTGAAACGAACGGTTGAGTCAGACAAATGTTTCAATCATGATACCAAACCATGATATCATCAGTGACAACTGTATCTAGCTCTCAGCTTGCCGATTGAGCACTGTCAGCAGACGACGCCACCCACAATTTATATATATATAATTATATATACATACATATGTATATCGTCTCGCATACATACAGTTATATATAATACGATATAAGATATTACATCAGTAATAATAATAACCGAAAACTTGCTCTCTACGGAAGTTCACCTCAATAAATATTTATTGCATTTATTTTGTAATACGCCCTGTTATAATTCGGACCAGAGTCCCAGACTAGAGTCACGGACTAGAGTCACGAACTAGAGTCCCGGACTAGAGTCCCGAACTAGAGTCCCGGACTAGAGTCCCGAACTAGAGCCCCGGACTAGAGTCACGAACTAGAGTCACGAACTAGAGTCACGAACTAGAGTCACGAACTAGAGTCACGAACTAGAGTCCCGGACTAGAGTCCCGAACTAGAGTCCCGGACTAGAGTCCGGACCACGCCCCGTTTTAACGAACTAACCTAGCCACTTGATGAGGTGCTCCTTGACCTGGTCGTGAAGCTTGTTGATGAATGTGGGGAGCAGCCAGAGAGTTGCGTTCTTACACCCTCCGCGTGCTATCTGTAGGGAACCAGGTTAGATGTCACGTGACACTACTACTACTAGTAGTACTTTCAACACTACTATATAACAAATAATTTGAGTTTATGAATACGATGTAGTTACATTGAAACGTCGAGTAATCTCCTTTCCCTAATAAGAGCATTTTTACTTGTCGCAACAACCGGGATAAAGATCATTTTACACAGAATACATTACAACCATACGACTCATAAATAATACTCCAATCCGGATTTTACACACTACTACTACTATTATAACTACTACTACTACTAATACTACTACTATTAACATATTCATTTCTTTAGCTAGCCTGATGGTATTCAGAGGGCATTAATGTAATGTACTATGAGTGTGAGCTGCTCCCAAGCCCAGACGCCATCATTCCATGTAACTTTTCATCGCAATAACCATGTCTAGTCATTGACTACTGATTATATTATTACTATTTAAATTAGTTATTGAGTTAGTAGGTTAATAGAGTTGCTGGGTTACTAGGTTACTAGGTTACCAGGCAACTATATTAAAATTATTATTGTTCCCTTAAACCCTACCTCGGTGAGGAGATGTCCCAGAGTACAGACGACAGCGTCAGTGATGAGTTTGAGGGTAGCCGCCTCCTCCTCCTCCCCCTCGTTATTCTCCTTGCTCCTTACTCTTATCAACCTTACTTTCAGGTGAGCTGACCTCATGGTCCACATGTCCATATTCTGAGGGGTACAACAGGTTGGGGGGGGGGGGGGTACAACAGGTTGGGGGGGGGGGGGGGGGGGGGGGATACTACAGGTTTGGGGGGGGGGGGGGGGGGATACAACAGGTTGGGGGGGATACAACAGGTTGGGGGGGGGATACAACAGGTTGGGGGGGGGGGATACAACAGGTTGGGGGGGATACAACAGGTTGGGGGGGGGGGTACAACAGGTTGGGGGGGGGGGGATACAACAGGTTGGGGGGGGGGATACAACAGGTTGGGGGGGGGATACAACAGGTTGGGGGGGGGGTACAACAGGTTGGGGGGGGGGGGGGTACAACAGGTTGGGGGGGGGTACAACAGGTTCGGGGGGGGGGGGGGGTACAACAGGTTACACGATTTTAACAGGATATTACCAAGCTAATACAGGATATTACTACTTTACTTAGCTTAGTTGGCCGCACCTATATTATATAAGTATATTATAAATTTATTGAAGATGATGTAGACTCAAATATCCTTGTAATTCACTACTATTAGTATGCTAGTCGACTTTTTTTCGAGCTCGTAACCACCGCGATTATTGACAAATTGAAATATTATGAGTTATCGTGAAACATATCGAATTATTGGCAATTTCGTGTGTTGCTAACGCTTCATAAGTTGTATATTAATAATAATATAATAAGGCCGTTGCAAACATTTTGGTTGTCTTCTTTATATATATAGACCCAGTAACCTTCTCGAATCTTGATGTAGAGGTCACAATATGACAAACCTAAAACAAGATATTATAAAGTATAAACCTTGATGATGTTTCCGATAAGCTCGGTAGGGTCAGTAGAAGGCATGTCAGTAGATTGGGGATTACAAATGAGATGTTACTACTTCTTCATAGTAACTAGGTTACTAGGTTACTGAGTTACTAGGTTACTAGGTTACTAGGTTACTAAGTTTAAAGTATAAACCTTGATGATGTTTCCGATAAGCTCGGTAGGGTCAGTAGAAGGCATGTCAGTAGATTGAGGATTACAAATGAGATGTTACTACTTCTTCATAGTAACTAGGTTACTAGGTTACTAGGTTACTAGGTTACTAGGTTACTGAGTTACTAGGTTACTGAGTTACTAGGTTACTAGGTAACTAAGTTTAAAGTATAAACCTTGATGATGTTGCCGATAAGTTCGGTAGGGTCAGTAGAAGGCATGTCAGTAGATTGGGGATTACAAATGAGATGGAGCAGGAGCTGAGCGTTGTGGGGTGTAATCTCCTTATCTGCCAGGTAGTTGATAGACACTAACTTCTCCGGGGTGGACAGACACAGTTCCGGCACCCAGGTCTGGGAGCAGATCCTCTTTAACACTGCCATCGGCTTCAGGTGCTCTGAAACAAGCGTTATTTGGGGGGGGGGGGGGGCGGGTTTTGAGGGGAAAAAAGCGTTATTTGAGGTGCTCTGAGGGGAAACAAGCGTTATTTGAGGTGCTCTGAGGGGAAACAAGCGTTGCATTGGGGGTTCTGAGGGGAAACAAGGGTTATTTCAGGTACTCTGAGGGGAAACAAGGGTTATTTCAGGTACTCTGAGGGGAAACAAGGGTTATTTCAGGTGCTCTGAGGGGAAACAAGCGTTACTTTGGGGGGAGGGGAGGGGAAACAAGCGTTATTTTGGGGGGGGGGGGGGGGTGGGTGCCCTCTAGAAAACCCTGTCATTAAATGTTAATTTTTGTGGTTAACCGACTGCTATTTGAAGAGTTTGAGGAAGCGTATGACTAACTGTGGGAGGGCGGTATCTCCTGGTCCACAGTGCTGTTCCTGATCAGTAGTTTCAGCATGGTAGCGAACCGGAGCGGCTTCAGAGCCCTCCTGTCCGCATCAAGGTGCCGGAATGCGGAGTGGGAGATGATAGAGTCGTCCACGTGTTCCGTCTCCGGGTATTCAATCTGAAAATGTAGTTATCTAGTGGTAACCATGACAACACTTATATGGTGTCTAGTGAATTTGTAGTGTAACTATGGTAACTAGTAGTGTAACTATGGTAACTAGTAGTGTAACTATGGTAACTAGTAGTGTAACTATGGTAACTAGTAGTGTAACTATGGTAACTAGTAGTGTAACTATGGTAACTAGTAGTGTAACTATGGTAACTAGTAGTGTAACTATGGTAACTAGTAGTGTAACTATGGTAACTAGTAGTGTAACTATGGTAACTAGTAGTGTAACTATGGTAACTAGTAGTGTAACTATGGTAACTAGTAGTGTAACTATGGTAACTAGTAGCGTAACTATGGTAACTAGTAGTGTAACTATGGTAACTAGTAGTGTAACTATGGTAACTAGTAGTGTAACTATGGTAACTAGTAGTGTAACTATGGTAACTAGTAGTGTATGAAAATGTAGTTATCTAGTGAATTTGGAATAGGCGATAATATCTGGACTGTAAAGATTTGTATAGACTTAAACATAAAATGTAGTTATCTAGTGAATTTGGAATAGGCGATATTTGGATTGTAAAGATTTGTATTATAGACTTAAACATAAATTTGATGGACACTTTTTTCCTGATTTTTTTGGCGAAATCTGAAACATAAACGGTTTTGGAGCATGATGGTAAACTTAATGGTTATAATTACTATTTACTATTATCAATTAACTATATATTACAGTAAAATGCCAGTCCAACTCCAAGCATTTTCGCAGCATAAACATTCTTTGTCGTTATGATTTCATTTAAGTTTCCATGTTGCATATTTCTGTATTATTTGATGAAAGTTTCAAATCAAAATTAAGATCCGGAAAATTTGCTATCATTTAAACGGGTCAACTAAACCTAAATTGTCTGTGTAATTAGTATTTAGTCAGTAGAATATTGGGAATATTGCATGAAGTCAGCAGTAACTCGTAATCTAGATGCCACAGAGTAGAACAACTAAATTATCATTATTATTATATATTATATTATAATATAATATATTATTATTATAATAAATTATTATAATAAATTATTATTCTTTATTGACCCAGTTGACTTGTGATGCCCGTTTGGCAGACACGATAAGGTTGTTTATGACAAAAAATGGTATTTTTGCAAAAAGTATTTTTGCAAAAAGTATCTTAAACAATAATCTCAGAGTGTGTGTGTGTGTGCGCGTGTAATTTCCGAGCGGCCTAATCAAGAAAACGGTAAGAGTTACGTGGCTGGTTTTTTTTTCGGTAAAGTGCCGAGAAAACTCTGACGAAGCCAAATGATAAAGGTTTTCTAAATCGGTCGGTGGTAAGTGGTTTAATTGATATAATTAGTATATATTTGATATAATATATCAAAAGACAACAATAAGAGATATGTTAGAACCTTGCAAACTAATTATATCAATTATATACTAATTATATATAATATAATTAGTATATAATTGATATAATTAGTTTGCAAGGTTCTATTATATCTCTTATTGTTGTCACCTCTCTCCTGGTTATGCAGCATCCAAATTTTATTTGTGGACTTTTTAATATTTTTCTTTGCTATTTGGTCTTGAATATCAATAGAAAAAGTTGTTGAATATCAGCTTCCAGATAATTCCGTAAATCCGTTAACTTGTGCGCTAATGTCAGCGAAACGATTAAATTAATGTCAGTGATATCATTAGTCCGAGCATTTTCCCAGCCTAAAAATTCTTCGTCACCATTGATCTCAATCAGGTTCCCTTGTTGTATAATTGTGCATTATTTGATGGAAGTTTCAAAAGAAATTACCTGAGAGGAATGACCCCGGGGAGGGCTCCATTGGTTTTAGTAGGTTGCATATGAGAAGAAGAAAAAAAAAGAAGAAAAAAAAAATTACCTGAGTAAAGAGCGCTATCATGAGGTAAGTACCTGAGTAAAGAGCGCTATCATGAGGTAAGTACCTGAGTAAAGAGCGCTATCATGAGGTAAGTACCTGAGTAAAGAGCGCTATCATGAGGTAAGTACCTGAGTAAAGAGCGCTATCATGAGGTAAGTACCTGAGTAAAGAGCGCTATCATGAGGTAAGTACCTGAGTAAAGAGCGCTATCATGAGGTAAGTACCTGAGTAAAGAGCGCTATCATGAGGTAAGTACCTGAGTAAAGAGCGCTATCATGAGGTAAGTACCTGAGTAAAGAGCGCTATCATGAGGTAAGTACCTGAGTAAAGAGCGCTATCATGAGGTAAGTACCTGAGTAAAGAGCGCTATCATGAGGTAAGTACCTGAGTAAAGAGCGCTATCATGAGGTAAGTACCTGAGTAAAGAGCGCTATCATGAGGTAAGTACCTGAGTAAAGAGCGCTATCATGAGGTAAGTACCTGAGTAAAGAGCGCTATCATGAGGTAAGTACCTGAGTAAAGAGCGCTATCATGAGGTAAGTACCTGAGTAAAGAGCGCTATCATGAGGTAAGTACCTGAGTAAAGAGCGCTATCATGAGGTAAGTACCTGAGTAAAGAGCGCTATCATGAGGTAAGTACCTGAGTAAAGAGCGCTATCATGAGGTAAGTACCTGAGTAAAGAGCGCTATCATGAGGTAAGTACCTGAGTAAAGAGCGCTATCATGAGGTAAGTACCTGAGTAAAGAGCGCTATCATGAGGTAAGTACCTGAGTAAAGAGCGCTATCATGAGGTAAGTACCTGAGTAAAGAGCACTATCATGAGGTAAGTACCTGAGTAAAGAGGGCTATCATGAGGTAAGTACCTGAGTAAAGAGCGCTATCATGAGGTAAGTACCTGAGTAAAGAGCGCTATCATGAGGTAAGTACCTGAGTAAAGAGCGCTATCATGAGGTAAGTACCTGAGTAAAGAGCGCTATCATGAGGTAAGTACCTGAGTAAAGAGCGCTATCATGAGGTAAGTACCTGAGTAAAGAGCGCTATCATGAGGTAAGTACCTGAGTAAAGAGCGCTATCATGAGGTAAGTACCTGAGTAAAGAGCGCTATCATGAGGTAAGTACCTGAGTAAAGAGCGCTATCATGAGGTAAGTACCTGAGTAAAGAGCGCTATCATGAGGTAAGCCACGTGACAGTTGGTGGGCCACTTGTACTCGGAGTACTTGTAGAGGTAGGGCAGGATGACGTAGTATATCAGCCACCAGAGACTGAAACACTGGTATCTGAGCAGCTGGATCACGAACAGAGACAACATTCTCCACCAGTCCGTCCCGTCCGGCAGTTCCCTGAAAATATATGCATCAGTTTATTGTAAGGACGGTAAAAAGAGGGGGAGGGAGGAAGGGTGGGCAGCGGGAGGGATCATTTTGCACCACTAATGATTTCCCTTGACGTAGGTCGCTCAAAGTAATGAGACAATCTTGTAATTAAGCAGTCCAAATTTTGAGGAATCTTTTGGCATTCTATGAGGACAACCGGGCTAGTTTCTACAGTTGCCCTTAGCAACACATAGCAACACATAGCAACACATAGCAACACATAGCAACACATAGCAACACTTATCAACACACTATCTTGACCCGTGCGAGGAGGCTAATTTTCTGCCACCTGAGATTAAACTTGATAATTAACTTGACAATTGTTCACTAAGCTACTTTGGGTTGGTTCGGGGAGGTTAAATGCAAAGCACGGTATAATATACCAACTGTTTAACTTGCTGTTAAACTTGCATTTACGGCTACAGTTTTGTTAGTTCATAACAAAATATCAGCTAATTAAGGGCCCCTCGAAATTAGTTCGAAACTCATCACTTGAAAATGTTGATGAGACATTGGCCGCCGAATGAGTCGTAAACTTAATTAATAGTAGCTTCCAATATTGATGTCTTGACAATCTCTTTTAGTGTTTCAATTTGACGATATATAAGGGGCGCTAGTGGTCATGCGGTAAATGGTAGTACAGCAGCGGTATATTCGAGGTGTTCTCAGGGGAGTCAACTCCCCTTTAATATTTGTGTTTCTTAATTTGATAACTTACTTGACAATTGTTCATTTAGCCAGACTGTGTTGATTGCGAAGCTCAGTAAATATTATTGTTAACTGTTTAACTTGCAGTTAAACTTGCATTCACGGCCACAGTTCTTTCCAAGAGTTCATTTTTATCTCCGAAAATCGTAGGGTTGTGGCACAGCATTAAACAACTCAAGTTCAGAACAGTGTTTGCTGAAAGACCATTATAATCTGACTATATCGCTCTTGTGCCCCCCCCCCCCCCCCCGCTCTTGTAACTACATTTAAAAGCTTGTGATTTACCAGAGAAGTGCTGCTCAGATATTTCACGTTCATTGACTGCTCTTTGCGTCTCCGGCGTAAAGAGCAGCTTTAAAAAAATGTGATTTTTTGGCTTTGCAGATTAAAAATGACTTTGTTTACAATAACTTCAAAGGGAAGCATTTTAGGGTGTTTTGTTATACGGTTTTCTCCGTATTTTTGAAGAGCCATTGAGAGATGAAAGAGAGGCCACACTTTGAAGGTTTCTTTCCGTTATAACTTATTTACTTTTCATATAACGGCATAATGATACAAGCAACAATTTGTAATTTAGTTTTAAAACACTGTGCGTTTCGTTTTCAATTATTGTTAATGCACTTTAAACAGACATTACATGGCCTGACCTAGAGTAACCTTGAAATAGATGTTTTCAATTTAGATAATAATTAGTTGTATTGTAGCCTTAATTTGGTTTACTGCTTACTTTATACTGCTCTAGTGCTTACTGCGTCGTCATGGTAATGCTCAGGTTCTCACAGTCAGGTAGAATAATTATATTTCCCCGGGCTATCAGGGTGACTGGGCTCAATATATTCAATCTATTTTCAAATCGGGGGGGGGGGGGGGGGGGGGGGGGGGGGATCATACACTTAGTACCGTACGTGACGTTGGGGGGGGGGGGGAGTGGGTAATTTTTTCTTCCAAAATACAGTTAGTACATGGTACATTTCCCAGAAAAACAGATATTACATGGTACTTAGGGGGGTGACTGACTTACTGACTTAAGTCGGCTTCTTGGTCCGAGCAACTACAATTCCTCGCCACACGTCGCGGTCAAGCATAACAGATTTTATCTCTTCAACACAGGAAAGGCTGGTGTCCTTCTTTAGCATGTCCAGAAACGTAAGGTGGGGCCTCCCCGGTCTCCTGTATCCATGCTGAGGGTCCCAGAACAGAAGTTGGTTTGCCAGAAGGTCGTCATGCCTGGCTACATGTCCAGCCAGTCTCATTCTTCTGGAGGCTATCATCGCTGATGGCTTGGGGATGTTGCCGTATAAATCACTGTTGTTGATGATTTGTGGCCAACGTATGTTCAAGGCCATCCGGAGCATTCTAGTGTAGCATCCATTGATCCGCTTAGTCATGGATTGGCTTATCGTCCAAGCTTCAGAGCCGTACAGGAGTACGGGCTCAACCGTTGCTCGAAAGACACGGATCTTTAAGTCCCTGCGCATTCCAGACTTCCAGGTTGTCTTTAACTGATGACAGGCCCCCCATGCCTTTGCTTTCCTAACATCAAAGTCCTTCTCCGCACTCATTATTCTGCTTCCAAGGTAGACAAAGTCATCTACTTGCTCTATCTCCTGCCCACTTGCTGCTTTAATGACGGTAGAGTCAGACTCAGAGAGATTGACACTGATGTACTTCGTCTTACTCTCGTTGAGGTGAAGTCCAACGGAGTTGGCAGCCAGCTCCACACTGAGGAGAAGATCTTGCGCTTGCTCTGCGGTGTCTGTTGTCAGTGCAAGATCGTCAGCAAAGTCGACATCTGTCATCTTAACTGCTGGGTATCTCCTGCTTCTTCTGGGGTTGACTGTGAAGCCCAGATCTTTGCCTTAGGGGGGTATCCAACCCCAAAAAACCCATTTTACCTCAAATTTCAATTTTGGGAATGGGTTTTTTGGGTTTTGAATTTTTTTTCCTGTTTTTGTAACTTGTTATATAATTCGACTACATTGAAAACAAAACCCCTACTAAATAGTGGGTATATTTGCTTATTTCCCAATGTTTAATGAACTGTTTAAAGCAATTTATGGGTGCGTTTCTTATTTCATATACCAAGACACAGTTAGTACCGTGATTTCTCAACAGTTAGTACCACAAAAGCCGGCAAAAGGGGTGGTGTCTTAATTATTATCCGAAAAAACAGTTAGTACCGCGAAGGTACCCCCCCCCCCCCCCCCCCCCCGCTCGAATCCCTCAAATGGAACTGGGCTCAATATATTCAATCTATTTGTTCCTCTAAAATCTCTCCAATCTCTCAAATGCACTTTAAGTATGACAGTTCCCTGCTAGACAATCGAACAGTTACTCCGTGATCCCAGCGCCCACGTGATCCCAGCGCCCACGTGATCCCAGCGCCCACGTGATCCCAGCGCCCACGTGATCCCAGCACCCACGTGAGCAGTGCTCTTCGCCACGCTGGATTGTGCGGTTGGTGCGAGGAAGTTGTCTTGCACCATTTCTTGAAGTCTTGTCATAGTTCACTGAGTAAAACTAATAAATCTAATACTGCCCTGTCTCGTATGTGTCGCGGGAACAGTTACCAATAAATTACAATTCAGTTTTTAAAAAGTCTAACGGCCATTTCGCTAACAGCCTGTTTCAAGGAAGCTAACTTTATTATCTGTTATCTATTATCTATTCGCACTTCGCAGCATTCATTTGTAGTTGCCAAGTTTTGGGCAGCAATGGCGAGTCATTAATCTTTAGCAGATGTGTTAACAGTTAATATTGTCTTCTGGATACTTTTTCAAAAAGATAAGTCTTCAGTCTCCTTTTAAACAATATTGTTCACAGTAACTAAAACTCAGTCTTACAATATTTTGAGACAGGAGGAACATAAAGGATGAACTAGTATTACTCTGTGCGTAAAACAGTTACAGGTTAATACATTTGGTTATATAGTCTGAAGCTATATTGTTGACACATTTGAATACGGTTAGAGTAATTTTATACTCTATTCGTTGTCTTATTGGAAGAAAATTGGTCTTTTTCAGGAACGGAGTGACACTGTCCCACTCTCTTTATGGCTTTTCCACAAGATTCGAACACAGGCGTCATTACTTATTATTTTGCTTCTAGTTTTATTACTTCGACTTAAGAGTTAATAGTGTTCTGATAGGTCATTCAAACAATATATATAATTTCAGCGATGGATATTATTCAACTATAAGGTCAGATATATATAAATATATAAATAAATTAGATAAAACGGTACCAATTTAAAAAAGTCTGAGTTAATAGTACTCTGATTTTTATCCAACCTAAATGTTAACTTGTTAAGAAAACATTTTAAATAATATAAATAGTTTATAGTCTAGACTAAAACTTTAAATGTTTTCTTATATTAACTTATATTATTAACGCTCTATCAAAGTATGAGAGACCACAATTAAAGTTTGTGCCTTTTACCATATGGTACCATTGTCTGGTGACAATGCGTAATATTTATAAGTTTATAAAATTATTATTTCTCTGATGTGTTGGCATGTGATGAGGCTACGTGTTCACTGTAACCATTAGTAACCACTAGTAACTAATGGTTACCACTAGTAACCATGTGATGAGGCCAGGCGCCAGGCTACGTGTTCAGGGTACAAACATTTAGGACCACAAGTTAACTATTACAAAGTAGACTGCACACTTACTACAATAGGTAACACCACAATACTACTACTTATTACAAAGGGTAAGGCTATACTAGTTATGTTTCTTCAATCATAATTATTACTACATTGGGTTCTTTTGCGATAGTCTAAACGCGATAGCTAGCGCTTACTAGCGCTCATTTAACGATAGCTAGCGCTAACTAGCGCTCATTTAACGATAGCTAGCGCTCATTTAGCGATAGCTAGCGCTAACCAGCGCTTGTGGAGCCTCAGATATTCGATAACCATCGCTAACTAGCGCTATTAAGCGCTAGTTAGTGCGTTTTGACTATCACAAAGGAACCCTACATTGCTGTGAGCGTAATTTCTCTTCCCACTTTTAAGCTTACTCTTTACTGGATGGCGCCCAGCCTGTCACTCCGCCATATCTTCATTCAAAGTGTTTATTAAGCCTGGGTAACTTAATCTCTGTTACCACTCTCTCGCTGTCTCTGTTACCACTCTCTCGCTGTCTCTGTTACCACTCTCTCGCTGTCTCTGTTACCACTCTCTCGTTGTCTCTGTTACCACTCTCTCGTTGTCTCTGTTACCACTCTCTCGCTGTCTCTGTTACCACTCTCTCGCTGTCTTTGTTACCACTCTCTCGCTGACTCTGTTACCACTCTCTCGCTGTCTCTGTTACCACTCTCTCGCTGTCTCTGTTACCACTCTCTCGTTGTCTCTGTTACCACTCTCTCGCTGTCTCTGTTACCACTCTCTCGCTGTCTCTGTTACCACTCTCTCGCTGTCTCTGTTACCACTCTCTCGCTGTCTCTGTTACCACTCTCTCGCTGTCTCTGTTACCACTCTCTCGCTGTCTCTGTTACCACTCTCTCGCTGTCTCTGTTACCACTCTCTCGCTGTCTCTGTTACCACTCTCTCGCTGTCTCTGTTACCACTCTCTCGCTGTCTCTGTTACCACTCTCTCGTTGTCTCTGTTACCACTCTCTCGCTGTCTCTGTTACCACTCTCTCGCTGTCTCTGTTACCACTCTCTCATTGTCTCTGTTACCACTCTCTCGTTGTCTCTGTTACCACTCTCTCGCTGTTTCTGTTACCACTCTCTCGCTGTCTCTGTTACCACTCTCTCGCTGTCTCTGTTACCACTCTCTCGCTGTCTCTGTTACCACTCTCTCGCTGTCTCTGTTACCACTCTCTCGCTGTCTCTGTTACCACTCTCTCGCTGTCTCTGTTACCACTCTCTCGCTGTCTCTGTTACCACTCTCTCGCTGTCTCTGTTACCACTCTCTCGCTGTCTCTGTTACCACTCTCTCGATGTCTCTGTTACCACTCTCTCGCTGTCTCTGTTACCACTCTCTCGCTGTCTCTGTTACCACTCTCTCGCTGTCTCTGTTACCACTCTCTCGCTGTCTCTGTTACTACTCCCGTCTCTCTTTGTCCACTCATTAAGCAAACTTAACCTTTATAGGCTAAAAAACAGAGCAGCATTGTTTTACTGAACTGTTTAGATTTATAAGATATTGTAACTTAGTTACAAGATCATATAAATCACTGACTCCGTGGCCAAGTTAGAAACCTCGCATTTCTATTGGCTCTTCAAGTAAACAGACGATGAGAAAGTTTGAATTTTTAAACGATTTGCTGCAGAGACCTCTTTAAAGGTTGCAGCTTTAAATTCTTCTTTAATTTTTTTTCTTCGATGGAGGCGGGATCGTCCAAGTCGTTATTTAACCATTCACGAAGCAATTTGTATTATATTTGTCGAAGTACTGCAACCTTCAAATTATTTTACAGTCTCTGTCACAGCGCAGTCAAAGACAGATAGAGAGTAACATATGTCTTATAACCCGGCGCGGGTATTTTGTATCCTTGTTTACAATATTGACCCTTTTGTTATATAGTTATTATATAGCTTTGGGCCAATGTAAGAAATGCGTTTGTCTGAGTTACATAAACGGTTGAATGGTATTCCAAAGAACTAAGGTTCTAGTCTAGGTACGTTTAAGTTTGAAACAGCGAACATTTTAATGGTATTATATAACACGGCATATTTGGTGGTGCAGTATTAGACTTCGTTCCTTAAGTATAAAATGCATTTAGCTATCAAGTTCGGTAAACCCCTCCCTGCTACTAGAGTTCGGTAAACCCCTCCCTGCTACTAGAGTTCGGTAAACGCCTCCCTGCTACTAGAGTTCGGTAAACCCCTCCCTGCTAGTAGAGTTCGGTAAACCCCTCCCTGCTATCAAGTTCGGTAAACCCCTCCCTGCTACTAGAGTTCGGTAAACCCCTCCCTGCTAGTAGAGTTCAGTAAACCCCTCCCTGCTACTAGAGTTCAGTAAACCCCTCCCTGCTACTAGAGTTCGGTAAACCCCTCACTGCTAGTAGAGTTCGGTAAACCCCTCCCTGCTAGTAGAGTTCAGTAAACCCCTCCCTGCTACTAGAGTTCAGTAAACCCCTCCCTGCTACTAGAGTTCGGTAAACCCCTCCCTGCTACTAGAGTTCGGTAAACCCCTCCCTGCTACTAGAGTTCGGTAAACCCCTCCCTGCTAGTAGAGTTCGGTAAACCCCTCCCTGCTACTAGAGTTCGGTAAACCCCTCCCTGCTAGTAGAGTTCGGTAAACCCCTCCCTGCTAGTAGAGTTCGGTAAACCCCTCCCTGCTACTAGAGTTCGGTAAACCCCTCCCTGCTAGTAGAGTTCGGTAAACCCCTCCCTGCTAGTAGAGTTCGGTAAACCCCTCCCTGCTAGTAGAGTTCGGTAAACCCCTCCCTGCTACTAGAGTTCGGTAAACCCCTCCCTGCTACTAGAGATTTCAGAATATTGTGCAAAATAACTTTGCAGAGTGACAAAACTCCGCCAAGTTATAACTAATAGGGCACGTACGGCTCGCAGGCACGCACGCTTGACGGTAACAAAGCTACCATATACAAAAAAACCTCGTTCGCTATCACCTTGTCCTTGACTGTTTTTGCTTCGGCACTTTGAGTCAGGGATCGGGAAAAATCTCTATTTGGAATTTCTGGTTATAAAGGTGATTGAAAATCATCAGTCCCCCAGAAATTAAAATTTTCTGCATTATTGCCAATTATGCAATAGTGGAATTATTATGAAAAACGACAACATTTACAATGTTTTTAAGGATGATAAAGACACAAAAATTGTTGTGTGTCTTATTGGACCGATCTTTTCCACGATTAAATACTTATTTAAAAGTATTTAAACGAATTATTGGCAGGATAATATTACTCACTTGTGTGAGGCTATATGTTTTGAGTTTAGCATGCATATCTTTATTGTTGAGAACTACATTGACGACTGGGCGTTGCCATTTGCCTATCCCAGCATGCCAGTCACATAGACGCAAGGAAGACATTTTAGACAATGATCCCGGACGTGGGACAAAAGACTGCACACAGAATGCTTTGAACCATAAGTCCAGGAAAGCCAGAACAAAACACAAGCAGCCTCTAATTGATGGGGATTTTTTTCTGGACCTTCATCAATTCTTCACACCATTAAACCCATATACCTTGAGTTATTCCTATAATCCTCAAATTCATCTGGAAACATAGTTTTTACAATCAGGATCAAAGACCTGTGGTCTCCAAGCGGACAGCAAGCTTGTTTTTCAAAGTCCTATGACAAGCCTGTCCCCAATTTACTTAGCTTTGTCTATCTTAATCACCCGGTGTGATACTGGACACTACAACGCTACTTTAACTTGCTCCGCATAGCAAGTGGCGTTTGATCGTCACTCAGGATTGAAATATTGGGTTATTTTCGTTATGTGTTGCATCATTGTAAGATGGCGGAGCAGATGGAATCCATCCTGATAGAAATGTCGTGATCAAGAAAAACAATTATCTTCAATCTTACTTATTCTATCCACAATTTCATATGTAAAAAGTAATAATTAGTTGTTGATTTATCTAGGTTGCCATTTGGTGTGAGCAATAGCAAACAGCACGCAACCCATACTGCCACATTGAATTAGAATTCGTTAAAATATCAAATGATATATTGTAAACTGGTTTAATCTCTAATAAATGGCATAAATTGAAAATTTGTGTTTAATGAATTGGTTTTAAAACAATAGAATATCGAAAATAGATAATTATGTCAAAGATACAACAATACCAATGGAGTAGTCGGAATTTAGAATTAACAATTTTATTATATTTATACTATATCTATATGACACCATGATCAAATTTAGCATAACTTTTCGTGAAAAACCATGAGAGAGATACGCACCATTGGAATGATTTTGATGCGATGGATTGATTGATTTTTTAAAGCCTTTTGAACAGTAAGAAGAGAAATAATAAGACTTAAAGGTCCCATAATTTGATCCCCCAAGTGGTGTCAAAATCAAGAAAGAACTCTGCAGTAGGTAGGCAGGCTGCAGTAGGTAGGCAGGCTGCAGTAGGTAGGCAGATAGTCAACGCTATTCTGCTTCTTAATCTCGTCGGTCAAGTTAAGGATGGTGTAGAGCCGTGAGCCGGCTAGCCGACGGCAATCGGCTGGCTAAGAGAAAAAATCGGCTGGCTAGCCGGCTAAGCCGGCTAAAACTGGGAATGGGGTTACCAGATCCTAATATCAGATATTGTACCAAAAATTTTTATTTTGCTAATATTACTATTTTGTATTAAAATTGATTGGCTTATACTTTATGTTTCTTTATACTTTATGTCGATTTTAAGGGCAAAACTTGAAATGGAAGGTAACAAGTGATACAATTTCATAACTTCAATAATAATAAGTTAGTCAATAATAAGTTAGGAAATTCTCACTGGTCAGAGTCAATCTCTAATTTACTTATAAAACTTAACAAAAGATCTCTGTTACGATTAATGAGCATAATGGCTTTTAAATTGTCTGATGAGATCTTTGATCTCATCTTGTTTACAGTCAGCCCTGCTGCTGACCATGTTTTTTCCACATCAGCAGCGGATGCAGGAACCGAAAATATAGCGCATGCTAATTTTGAAAGAAGGGGCAATGTATCACTACGACATTTCCAAAATCTAAGAGTGTCCATCTTGGACAGAAAGTTTTTAGGGCACTGCAAGGCCTCATATACTTTAATTTCGTCTTTAAGACAATCCGTCTGACGGTTCTGAAATTTATGAAATTTATCTCTAAAGTCGATCATGGTATAATTTGTTACATGCCGTCTATATTCCCGGCCTGAAGTAGAGATAAGTGATAACTGCTGAAAATGTGTTAGCCGATCGGCTAGCCGATGGCAATCGGCTGGCTAAGCCGGCAATTTCAATCGGCTGGCTAAGCCGGCTTAGCCGGCTAGCTCACGCCTCTAGGATGGTGATGACTGATGAATGGACGATGATGAAATTGAAATTAAAAGAATAAGCAGTAAGCAATTGACATGTTTTGATGTTTGGTCAGCTGTATTGACGTACTAGTCAAACGTTGCCATTTATAAACGGTGTGAATTAGTGAATAGGATAGTAACAAGTGAGCACTACAATGATGCAGCACAGTGTGCCCAGGATACAGTTACAATAGTCCTAACAGTTAATTTGCAACACTTTTAGATTGTCTTATTATTAGTATCAGGGATGGTTCACATAAAATGTTAGCCAGATTTTTGTAGTTTTAGACCCATCCTCTCCTCCCGAGTAAAAGTAACCGGCTGCTACGTGACGTAGTGTCACCGGCTGCTACGTGACGTCACCGGCTGCTACGTGACGTCACCGGCTGCTACGTGACGTCACAACTACAGACATCATCTACAAGTTACAACAATTTTCTCAAGATCGAATTTCTTAAAGAATTCATCTTATATTTGGACCATTTTGTCGATAGTGCACCAATCCACTTAGAAATGTTGCGATATAAAACTCATCAGAATGGTAGTATTACATATGAAATTGCTAATTTCTTTTCATTCTTAATAGTAATAAGCATATTTTTCGATTTTAAATTTAAAGTTGTTTCGAAGTTAAACTGGTTACAATGTTTCAGAATATTATACTACAATACCAGGTAACTAGTCAGCACATCTTTTAGAGCAGTTTAAGTTTAAGTTTTAGCACTCGACCACCCACTACAGCTAGCACAGAGTAAAAGCTGAATAATAAGCCTGAAATGCTTGCTGTTAAATTCGTGACGTGTTATATCCTGATATAAGTGTTGTTAACTGAATTTATAGTTTTTTCCCTGACTCAAGTGTTTAAACTTCTATTAATTATTATTGTGATGTTGAACGTGGCAATATATTATACCAACTGTCCTCGCTGCAGGTTACTCAGAAAAAAAGGCTGAAAATTATGATATTACACCCTAAATTTAAGCCTGGATAAGCCTTTATTAAATTTCACCAAGTTAAAAAAGGACTGTTGTTTTTATTTCAGTTCATTTGAAAACCTTGAAAGCACAATTTGTGATGTTTTTTATTGATTTTGGGATGAATTTAAAATATAAATTGTGGGACGTGGGTCGAAACGAAATAATGTAAACAAATTTATTAAGTGTTATTCTGAAAAACCATTATACAAAGCACAACAACAAAATCCCCTTCAAATAAATACAAATAACTATAAATTACCCCTTCTTTTTCGTAAATTAAATTTCGTTAGCAATATCATCAGAAAATACAATTCATTTAAAATAGCATACAATGTGTTAGCTTTATAAAAAGTTATATATTATCAAATAGGATTAACAATTTCATGCAGTTTTATTTCACGGTATTAAACAATTGTTCATCAAAAATTAAGTTCGTATCAATCGTAGGTTTTAGTTGATTTAGAAGGTTCCAGCGAGTTCCTCCTCGAGAGTAGGTTGAGGACATCCCGTGTCCAGGATGGGTTGGTACCTCTTTGCTTCATCGGGACATCCAGCTTCCATCTCCCAGTTGGTGATATCGTTGTTAATCCTTGGGGCAGGGTCTCCATTTTCCCAGAACAGGTTACCGCACTGAGTAGCGTAAGCTTGAGCCACCACACATTTAGGAGGCAACTCCTCTTTCTGCATAAGTCCCTCGCACTCGTCGTAGACACAACTGTCTATCCACTGGGCAGTGTCGTGTCCAGCTGCAATACAACCCTGGAACTTGGTGATGCTGAACACTCGCTCACATTCCGTCTTCACCTCCTGGTACCTCTCTCCGCACACCTCCTCAGATGTTCTTGCTTTCTGGGTTTCAGGACATCTTCTCATGGGATCGATCTGCCAAGCCTTTCCGAACACGTTTACGTTGTCGATCATTTTGCCATGTCGGTTCTTCATGTCGTTCTCAGGTCGGCCGTCGTTGTTTCCACACATTCCACAAGTTCTGATGTTCATGGGAGTTTGGATCTGAACAGAGACGAAACCATCCCAACGGACAACAAGCTTGTCTTCTACGTAGGTTCCAGGGACGGCGGTTGCTCTGGTGTCGAGGATAGCGGTGAGAGTGAGCATAGCTCCGTCAAATAGTAAAGTGAAATCTTGTTTTTTTCCTTTCACGACGATCTCTTTATTTTTCCTGTTCTTGGTGACGAGCTTCTTTCCGTTTCTGTTCACCAACCATCCTCTCTGAAGCTCAAGAACATCATTATCAACGAAGACGGTGACAGACTCCAAGCAGGAACCCCCGGTCTTTCCGCATGCCCTCATTCTTCCGTAGACGAACCAGCGTGCAGACTCACAGTCCATAGCGAGGACATTGTCACACAGTCCCATGTAGGTGTAGGCGTTCTTGTCGTAGGTCAGAAAATGAGGGTCTCCGTATACCTGTAGGATTGAGATATGTCAGATTGAAAGTTTGGATGGGACTGTCTTTGAAATAATTAACTAAGATGTGACTTGAACGTTGGGAAACACAAAATTAATATTTTGCGTAATTTACAAACATGTAATAAAAGACAACACTGGAAAACTATAATTTTTATCATAACACTTAAGCTAGAACTTACCGCACAAGTAGCTCTAGGGGTTTCCACGATGATGTTGTCGAAGGAAGCTGGTTCAGTGGATGTGATAACCGGTGCAATAGTGGTTACAACAGCAGGGGGAGGAGGAGGGATTTCTTTGACTACGACAGCAGCTAGAATTTTACTAACTTTGGTGGTCATGCAGTTCACAGCCTCGCAAGTATACTCCCCACCATCAGCAACAAAGACAGACTTTATCAGGTAGTTGCCATGTCCTACAATCTCGTCGTGTCTGTACCACACAATCTCAGGCTCAGGGAATCCTATAGCATTACATTCGAGAATCAGTTCATCACCTTCCTCCAGCTCGAAGACTCCATGAGCGAATTCCTCTTCCAAAATCTCTGGGTTCTCGATCTTGCCACATCTTCCTTTGTTCATGACTTCAATTCCGAACTTGTCGTTCCTGCAAGCATCGTCCTTCATCAGGCACTCGTTGAATTGTTCCTCACAATAGTTAGAGCAGACAAAGTCACTGGCGAACATGTCCGCTCTATCACAGTATGAAGGACACTCACAGGTATGTCCGTGTCCAGCAGCGTAGTTCCCGACACACTGTTTCTCCCCGGGGCAGGTCACTCCCTCGCACAGATCCAGTACAGTCAGGTAGGCGTCCACTTCATCACAGCCTTGTCTGTTGCAGGCAAGACAGGTGTACCAGCCTTCATTAGGTTCGTCCACATTGTTGATTGTGATAGAGTTGATGGTCGTCTGACTGACATGACCGCTGCTAAAAGCATTGAAGGATTCCAGGTTGGGTCTGGACAGCTGGTCTTTCCTGGTAAGGGTAATCTGCGGGGTCATGGCGGCCTTTGCTTCACAATCAAATCTACCAGTTCCACCAGGAGCAACAGTAATATTGACTGGAGCGATGGTGATGACTGGGGGCTGTTTCACCACTTCAGGGTCTACGGTGGGTTCAGCTTCTGCCTCTGTAGTATAAGGGTAGGTGGTGAAGGTATCATCAGCCTCAGTAGTCTGCTGAGGGGACGAATAGGAGTCTCCAGTGGTGACAGCGTTCTCACTGGTGTATACATATGTAGTGGGGTACTCTTCTTCCTTTGTGGGTCGCTCAGTCTCGGCTCTAGTATCAGAGGTGGAGACAGGACCATTACTTGGGCTAAAGTTGAGTTCATCGAGATAAGCTCCACAAAGAGCATTCTTAGCGTCCTCGTCAATCAGTCCGAACTCAGAGCAGATCTCGTAGTTCTCACACAGGTATTTCATTCCTCCGAAAGAGCAGGCTTTTTCTTGATCATCATCGTATTCGTAGGAGAGGGCAGCAACAAAGAGGGAGAGAAGTAAAACTAATACTCTTAGAGTCATGTTGGACTTCACAGAAATACTATCGAGCAGTAAAATAGATGGGTTTACTAGTGCAAAACAAACAAGTCGATAGAAAAGATCGGTTAAATGTGAGGTAGACGGTGCAGGAGGAACATTTATACCAAACCATGACACCGTGATGCAACTCCCTCACCCGCTACACCCAGCCTACAAAATCCGGCAGTCGTCACCAACCAAAAGGAGAAGTGTGACGTCAAACACCACCACTGGACAGTAACTAACACACTCCCTCTAGTTTAACATCACGTAATCACATCATCAGACTGGTCTTCTCAGATATCCGAGCCCAAAATGCATATATTCGGTATTTCACAGACACTTCCTTGCATGTATGCAAATATGTTTTGTTATATTTATAGAATGTGGTAATCGACCATAATATGCTATTGATTAGTTACGGCAGTTGTTGAGACAACCATTTATCAAACAGACTCTTCACTCGATAACATGATAATAACTTAGTTTTAGTGACCTAATTTGAACTTTCTTTTCTGCCTGAATAACGGATGCAAACGCGTTGAAATTAAATTTATTAAATATGGCGATAAATTTGAATTACATCATGATGATTGATAATGTGATTGAACAAAGTGATATTAAATATCTAGCAGGAATAATCCCTGTGTTCACGAGCAAATGCCTTTTTGAACAATTCCTCACTTTTAAGACAAGGTAGAAGAACTGCAGGTTAATAAGCCTGCAGTTTCCAGAGAAGGAGTTTAAGAGAATACAGTTATAAGTAGTAGTAGTAACTACTACTACTACAAGTTACAGTAGCGGTTAATTGCTAATTCTACCTCTAACACTACCCCCTCAACTAACACTACCTCTAACACTACCCCCTCAACTAACACTAAATATTAAGTCCCCACAGATGCAGGATGTGGCCCCCTAATTCTACCTCTAACACTACCCCTCAACTAACACTACCTCTAACACTACCCCTCAACTAACACTAAATATTAAGTCCCCACAGATGCAGGATGTGGCCCCCTAATTCTACCTCTAACACTACCCCTCAACTAACACTACCTCTAACACTACCCCTCAACTAACACTAAATATTAAGTCCCCACAGATGCAGGATGTGGCCCCCTAATTCTACCTCTAACACTACCCCTCAACTAACACTACCTCTAACACTACCCCTCAACTAACACTAAATATTAAGTCCCCACAGATGCAGGATGTGGCCCCCTAATTCTACCTCTAACACTACCCCTCAACTAACACTACCTCTAACACTACCCCTCAACTAACACTAAATATTAAGTCCCCACAGATGCAGGATGTGGCCCCCTAATTCTACCTCTAACACTACCCCTCAACTAACACTACCTCTAACACTACCCCTCAACTAACACTAAATATTAAGTCCCCACAGATGCAGGATGTGGCCCCCTAACACTACCTCTAACACTACCCCCTCAACTAACACTAAATATTAAGTCCCCACAGATGCAGGATGTGGCCCCCTAACACTACCTCTAACACTACCCCTCAACTAACACTAAATATTAAGTCCCCACAGATGCAGGATGTGGCCCCCTAACACTACCTCTAACACTACCCCCTCAACTAACACTAAATATTAAGTCCCCACAGATGCAGGATGTGGCCCCCTCAACTAACACTACCTCTAACACTACCCCCTCAACTAACACTAAATATTAAGTCCCCACAGATGCAGGATGTGGCCCCCTAACACTACCTCTAACACTACCCCCGCAACTAACACTAAATATTAAGTCCCCACAGATGCAGGATGTGGCCCCCTAACACTACCTCTAACACTACCCCTCAACTAACACTAAATATTAAGTCCCCACAGATGCAGGATGTGGCCCCCTAACACTACCTCTAACACTACCCCCTCAACTAACACTAAATATTAAGTCCCCACAGATGCAGGATGTGGCCCCCTAACACTACCTCTAACACTACCCCTCAACTAACACTAAATATTAAGTCCCCACAGATGCAGGATGTGGCCCCCTAACACTACCTCTAACACTACCCCCTCAACTAACACTAAATATTAAGTCCCCACAGATGCAGGATGTGGCCCCCAAGTCCAAGTTACTAACACTACCTCTAACACTACCCCCTCAACTAACACTAAATATTAAGTCCCCACAGATGCAGGATGTGGCCCCCTCAACTAACACTAAATATTAAGTCCCCACAGATGCAGGATGTGGCCCCCTAACACTACCTCTAACACTACCCCCTCAACTAACACTAAATATTAAGTCCCCACAGATGCAGGATGTGGCCCCCTAACACTACCTCTAACACTACCCCCTCAACTAACACTAAATACTAAGTCCCCACAGATGCAGGATGTGGCCCCCTAATTCTACCTCTAACACTACCCCCTCAACTAACACTAAATATCAAGTCCCCACAGATGCAGGATGTGGCCCTCTAACACTACCCCCTCAACTAACACTAAATATCAAGTCCCCACAGATGCAGGATGTGGCCCCCTAACACTACCTCTAACACTACCCCTCAACTAACACTAAATATTAAGTCCCCACAGATGCAGGATGTGGCCCCCTCTAACACTACCCCTCAACTAACACTAAATATTAAGTCCCCACAGATGCAGGATGTGGCCCCCTAACACTACCCCTCAACTAACACTAAATATTAAGTCCCCACAGATGCAGGATGTGGCCCCCTCAACTAACACTACCCCTCAACTAACACTAAATATTAAGTCCCCACAGATGCAGGATGTGGCCCCCTAACACTACCTCTAACACTACCCCTCAACTAACACTAAATATTAAGTCCCCACAGATGCAGGATGTGGCCCCCTCTAACACTACCCCTCAACTAACACTAAATATTAAGTCCCCACAGATGCAGGATGTGGCCCCCTCTAACACTACCCCTCAACTAACACTAAATATTAAGTCCCCACAGATGCAGGATGTGGCCCCCTCAACTAACACTACCCCTCAACTAACACTAAATATTAAGTCCCCACAGATGCAGGATGTGGCCCCCTCAACTAACACTACCCCTCAACTAACACTAAATATTAAGTCCCCACAGATGCAGGATGTGGCCCCCTCAACTAACACTACCCCTCAACTAACACTAAATATTAAGTCCCCACAGATGCAGGATGTGGCCCCCTCAACTAACACTACCCCTCAACTAACACTAAATATTAAGTCCCCACAGATGCAGGATGTGGCCCCCTCAACTAACACTACCCCTCAACTAACACTAAATATTAAGTCCCCACAGATGCAGGATGTGGCCCCCTCAACTAACACTACCCCTCAACTAACACTAAATATTAAGTCCCCACAGATGCAGGATGTGGCCCCCTCAACTAACACTACCCCTCAACTAACACTAAATATTAAGTCCCCACAGATGCAGGATGTGGCCCCCTCAACTAACACTAAATACTAAGTCCCCACAGATGCAGGATGTGGCCCCCTAACACTACCTCTAACACTACCCCCTCAACTAACACTAAATATTAAGTCCCCACAGATGCAGGATGTGGCCCCCTAACACTACCCCCTCAACTAACACTAAATATTAAGTCCCCACAGATGCAGGATGTGGCCCCCTCAACTAACACTACCCCTCAACTAACACTAAATATTAAGTCCCCACAGATGCAGGATGTGGCCCCCTCAACTAACACTAAATACTAAGTCCCCACAGATGCAGGATGTGGCCCCCTAACACTACCTCTAACACTACCCCTTAACTAACACTAAATATTAAGTCCCCACAGATGCAGGATGTGGCCCCCTAACACTACCTCTAACACTACCCCTCAACTAACACTAAATATTAAGTCCCCACAGATGCAGGATGTGGCCCCCTAACACTACCTCTAACACTACCCCCTTAACTAACACTAAATATTAAGTCCCCCCAGATGCAGGATGTGGCCCCCAAGTCCAAGTTCACCCAGCTCCCGGTAATCCACGTGACAGCAGGACCGAGTCAGACGGACAGGACCCACTGTCTGTACCAGTGCCCCGTCTACTCTACACGTGCTATGGACGACAAACCTCTCTTCTTCTTAGGTAAGCTCTTCACACACTGTTTTCTAAAACACTCTAACTTCTTATTTAAATAAACATTAAAACCCATTTCCCAAAAATTTGTGAAAATATCCATCTAATTCCTAGATCGAACCTGTTCGATCTAATTTCTGCGTTCGATCTAATTACATCTTGGTGACAGTAATAAATAAATATTCGGCGGAATGACAGGCTGAGCGCCGCCCAGTAAATATTTTGTTTGATATCACAAGATCCTTTGAGAGGCTTAGAATTGGGTTTTTCATCTCGAAAAGCTTGTTAGACTCGTTACTTCGTTCATCTCCCCCTTACTTGAGCGTTTGTGCATAACTGTGAACCGTTACCACTAATGAAGAACCAATACTGTGCGGAGAGGAAACCATGTAATGTGAACCATAAAGTTCCATAAACAATAAGCCCTACCCCGAGTACTTTAATCTGACTGAGATCGCGTCATACCCTCCATTTGCCGTACAGTGTACACCTCGATAGTCGATTTACTGTTCGGCGATTTCCCTTTCCCCAAGCTGTTTTACTGTGGCCGTATTCTTGAAATGTAAGTTGTTCCCGTATTATAACTTAATCTTTTCAGACATATTCAACGAGAATGTTCACTACTCCAAGTGGGCTTTACGTGGACTCTGCTGTTGTATGCGATGAAGATGCGAGTAAAGTTATTATAATTAATAACTATAAGTATCATCCTATAACTCGGCCGTTCTAGAGTGCTTCATCTCAACTCCTTAGGTCACATATCATTAACTTAGACTCTGATCAATTATGAATTATGCACAGCTTTTTATGTGTAATATATGTAATATATTGTATATGTTATTACTTATTCTGTGCTTGTAGAAGACCGAATATAGACTATAAATTTTGCGAAACGCCGAAACCAATTATGAATTAACGGTATTATTTTGTTACAATTTTGTCAGATTTAAGATAACCTCACTTAGTTTTTAAGTTGCAAACACTGCTGTAGTTTTTCAAGCAGCACTGTTGACTGTAAGGGGGGACGCAAGTATAACTTCGGCAATAAGTGCTGAGTCCATGGTATGAGAAAAATTATGATTATGTTAATAATATTCGTTGTTATATTTTGTATAAATCAATGATCAATATTAGATATGTTTACCAAAAATTATTTCACTAAAAATCAATGTTTTATGATTGTACATACAATTAAATTACAAACAACAAAGTTCACCACGCACAGTGCATGTTGGGGTGGATTATAGGGCCATTTTTATGACTGGTGACGGGTTTAAAATTTGAAGAAATTTTACCAGTACAGTACCACTGGCACTAAATAATGTGAAAGGAAAAGCGATAGCTTACCAAGACCTTGCTGCGCACAATTTCGCGGTAAATAGCCACAAAATGGCTGTCCATTGTTAATGGACTAGCCCAGTCACCAGTGCGCGCTACTTCGTATCACTTGCCTCAAAGCAAGCGTTACCTGGGGACCCCAGGCTATTATGTTCATAAACATATAATAAAGATTTGGCGGAATGACAGGCTGAGCGCCGCCCAGTAAAGCAAGCGGCGCGCACTACTACTTTGAAGAAATTTAGATTGTAACATATCCGTCGACAAAATGGTTACCTGGACACCAGCGGCAGCTCAGGCGTAATCATTTATTTCTATAAACATTAACAATTCAAGTTATGGTCGATGGCGCAGCCAATGACAGGCTGAGCACCACCTTTTCGTTACCTTGTCATACGTTGTATGACCCGCCGCACACGAGTGCGCGGCTCCCCCTGTATCGTCAGGACGATAGTGAAACGACCGTGGGGGTCACAACGTGGGCTCTTACTAATTCGCTCACCCAAAAATTTCACGTGACTTTGGTTTTTATGGTTTTGCAGCCGTACAAAACGGTTTTACATAAACCCTAATCCCAACCCTAACCATAACCCCGAAGCTAACCATAACCATTACCACAACTCTAACCCTAACCCGGGCCACAAACAATCGAAATCGTATTTTACTAGCCTGTCACGTGACCAAAACGGTTTTTTGCCCATAACTCTCCAGGGAAGCATTTTAACCCTACGTCATGGGGGTAATTCTTAATTGACGATGTCAATTCATGGCAGCTCGGCGCGGCACAGTAGCGCATCTCGCCGATCTAGCTGTGAGAAGCCTCATTGAGTGCGCGGCGCGGCACAGTAACGCATCGCGCTACAAGGGTGATTCGGAATCAGCGTCCAAAAAGTGATCTAGATCACTTTCATGCCCAAAGGGCCTTTTCACAAGAATTTTCTTAAAATTTGGGCGAGCGATTTAGTAGGAGCGCACAACGTGATTTAATGGGTGATACTCGTAAAATATTTGTTCCATATATTAGGACCGTCGACGAGTCCAACTCGGCGCGCGTCCTGGTAAGTTATAAACCTACAAAACGTGATACAAAGGAAAACTTATTGGCTGGGGCCTAACTTCGAAAATAAAAGAGATACTAGAAATTTTTGGTTTTTTGCAAAATGTTCCTCTAGTGAAAATATCGTTTCCTCCCCCCTCCCCGGGGGAATTTGAGACAACGTAGATTTTGTTGCTCTAATCAGAGCCCTCTCGCTTGCAGTAGTGCGCGACCGCCTCAGTATATTCTACGCGTATATACATGGCTATGTGAATAGATTTTGAGTTATCTCCAGAAAAAGTCTCATTTCGGCGCGCGATCAAAAGTTCGCAACTTCAAACTTTAACTTTAGCTGGGGACCCCAGCCTATTATCAATTATGTTCATAAACTGAATAAAGATTCGGCGGAATGACAGGCTGAGCGCCGCCCAGTAAACTTTAACTGTGCGAATTTCTGTACTCTGATTGGCTGAATTTTTAACAGGTAATATCGTAAAATATTTGTTTCAAGACCGTCAAAGAGTACAACTCGGTTTGTAGGTTTATAACTTGCTCTATCTAGCCCTTGTGCTTGCAGTGGTGCGCGCCCGCCTTGTGAAACAAGCGCGCCCGCAGCGGCGCGAAAGCACATGGTTAAGTGAAGTATATAACCTACTAGGACGTGCGCCGAGCTGGACTCGTCGATGGTCCTAATATATGAAATAATATAATATTAATTTTAATAATATAATATTAATTATAATAATATAATATTGATTATAATTATTAATTAATATAAATAAAATTAAATTTGGCGCTCGCGCTCACAGGTCCTCGTGATCATGTGATCGCCGCATGAGGTTCTGCAAATGCGCAGGGCACCTTCAAGCTTAAAATATTTACCTTACTGAAGCAGTCAACCAACGGCTTTATTTTTATGATATGATATGGTTTGATTGTTATTAATAAATACCAAAATTTAAATTTCTTTTCCTTAAATTTGTTTTCCTATGGAACAAATATTTTACGAGTATCACCCGTTCAAACTCTTTGTTTTAACGGGTGCTTTCTTTATATTTTTTCCATATAGTGATTTGATACGTTGTAGACATGTGTGATGATGTTATGTCATAATGTTTACTTTTACTTTTATTTTTCTCCTGGGTGCCAACCCAAAACATGTTGGCATGTCCCGGGATAAAGCCTCTTTTTCTGACTTACACTACAATTTTGTAGGCAGAAGCAGTGAAACACAAAAAATTTATTATCTCAAATGTTGCCCGAAAATCCTTAGAACTTAAAAATCTAAAATAATTTAATTTAAAGCGTAAAATTGACTTGCTATAGAATGTAAATTTAATAGATCTTCTAGTAAAAAAAAGCTTAACAGCGCCTGGGTCCGTTCACCAACTGTGCTAATGTGAGTGGCGGTGTGGTAAAACCCATTTTAACAGCGTGAATATTTATCAAATATAAGCGCGCTAGCTGCTAGCATACTTGTATCATTTAATTTTTAATCAAATTTATTCGGATATATATTTATTGATTATGTATTGAATTGGTGATAAATAATAAAATTGTCTTTTCTCAAAAAAATTGTCTTTTCTCAAAAAAAAAATTGTCTTTTCTCAGTAATGTAGTTACTCAATATATATCAAATGACTTTCTAAAAACAGGTGACTTTCTATAAACAGGTGATATTTTAGTTTTTCCTTAAAGTTCATGATGTTCACACATTTCCTGATTTCTAGAGGAAGATTGTTCCATAATCTTGGAGCAGATGAAGAGAAGGCTCTGGGTGGACTGTTTATAGGGCAATGAAGAGACACATCTCTGCCACCACTGGAATTGTACTTGACAATTTTTGACAGGTATGAAGGTGCTAGCCCATGGAGCAGTTTAAAATTTAGCAGGAGTGTTTGTACCTTGACTTTTTCTCTTTTTGACAACGACCACGGATGAAGCTGGTGAGCCATTTTAGGGCAATTCCCTCAATCCCAATCTCAATATGTTAATTTGCCATGATACAATGCAAGGGTTCTGGAAGTAGAGAAAGGAAGCTTCACGCCGTTAGTTTTCTCAACATCTGGTGGAATGGGTGGTGAAGCTGAAAGACTAGTAAAGAAGCTTGCTAGCAAGATGGAATACCACACAGGGCAAAGGTATTCAGATGCTGTTGGATACATAAGGAAGCGTTTCGAAATCCTAAGAACAACAGTGATTTCTCTACGGGGGACAGAGGTGCAAGAAAGAATTTTGTAGATATAAACAGTTTAGATTTGAATTTGGAGCCACAAGGCCAAGGTTAATATTCAAATGTTTCTCCCAATATTTGAGATAGGGAATATATTGATTTTTTTGAAGGGTTGTTTTTATATAGGGTCATTGTGAAAATTATGTGTATATTTAATAAAACAAAAGTTAAATTTATTACCAATTATTCAATCAATACATATCATAAATTCTAATATTGGATACACAATGCAAAATGGATGTCTTAAACTATAATTTTGTTGTGACTAATAATCTATTGACTTTCAAAGTTGAATTTTAGTTAAGTATGAAATGCCACCACATCATAGTTAGGGTAAAATGTTATATTTAAATTTTAAAATTGAGAAGATTGCTCTATGGCTTACAATTTAAAATTCTAGCAAAAGATATCTTATTTTTAAATAGTTGGTTACAGTTTATGACAGTACTGGCATGACTAGTTTAATTGTGGCTGGTAAAAGGACCCAGTTGCCTGTAAGGGCTTTACCGAACCCCTGGGGACCACAATGTGATAAGATCAGGCCAGATGTTTCTATGTAGAGCAATTTATTTATTTCGGAGCTATGATTATATGATATTGCTGGTGGTCATGTTTAAAGGTCAGTTTATCCTTGTGTGTTAATTATCCATCCAGATGCTTGGTGATGTGCGTAAATCATGCCCTTCTACGATATATAATGTTTAACCATAAATTTGTTTTTACCACAGAAACTGTGGCACTAATGTCAATTAACAATATTTACATTCATTGATATTTAAAGCGTGTTTTTCCCCAGCACTACTACACAACAAAAACCTGTCGGCCCACCGAGGAAACTCGGCCGCAGAACAAAGAGCCCAATTGTGCTCTTCTATTCTGTGATCGTGTGTATCTACAATAAACTAGCTAAATGTACTAAGAAAATTTAATGGAATCATTACAGTCGTTTGATAAGTTCACGTGTCAAAGTAATGTTCATGGTGATCAAATTTTTGGATCCCCGGTGGGCAAACACTCGTCCCAAAGGCTAAGGCATACCTGTCGATGTTTCACCATACGAAGTAAGGCGATTTGAACATATACTCAGCTTACAACTCAACCCATGGGACGAGACGTCGTGAGTCTCAAAATTCTCCAAAATATATAGCACATACCTAGTTAGCAAACACTAAACACAACATACATAGGATACCAAATAATGTATAATGCCATTACTACATTCGCGTTCGAAAGAAAATATATCTGCTATCTAATTTAGAAAATTGAAGAATAAACCTGAAGAAAGGAGAAGGAGAGAGGGGTTTGGGAGAGGCAGAGTAGGAAAACAACAACAGGATCCTGTGCCGCAGGATTTTAAAATTTGTTGTATGATGATTCGTTTTGTTTCGTCTCTTAGATTAATATAGGTCTGATACCCTTGTCATGGTTCTTTGCAATAACACCGTGGTTTACTCATATGATTAAGTTTACTTAATTAACCTATTTCAATGATAATTCATTTGCATCAAAGTTGTAACTGCACCATAGTTGTCTGTCATATTTAGATTGTAGTTCTAACAAAGCTTTCTTAATATTATTCTTGAATATACTGATAGGAGTGGAGAAGTCTATTTCACTCGTTGACTTACGGCAGTGATTCCAAATACTGGTTGATTGGTAGATGAATAGTGAGGATGGAGTGGGTGGGATGAAGTAGTTGTCTCGTCTTGGTGACCTGTTGAATAAAGAGAACATTGAGACTGGTGATTGGAACTTATTAATTTTAAACATTTCCAGTAAACAGTGCAACTTATGAAGATTGTGGACAGTCAGGAAGTTATACTCGTTACAGATTGGTTTACTGTGTTCTAGTTCAAAGAAATCTTTGCCTAACATCTGCTTGATAACTTTACCGGTCTTATCCCTAGTGATAGGCCTTACTCTGGCACATGTTTTGAACTTATTGAAGTACGCATCATTATCACCAAAGAGAATTCTTATGCATTTCTTTTGTGTTTTAAATATGGCTTCTAGTTTATTATTTGATACACCTCCCCAAACAGATATTCCATAACATAGGTGTGATTCAAAAAGGGTGTGGTACAGGTCCTTATATAGTTTTTTAGGTACACAGCGTCTAATTCCACATAGTCTACCAATCTCACATTTCAATTTACGATTTAACGCTCTTAAGTGAGCATCCCAGTTCAGTTTTTGGTCAATAATGACTCCAAGAAACTTAGTTTCCTCTACCTTTTTAATTATTATATTATTCAGTGTCAGTTCTAATTCATTGGTGTTTGAATCTGGTTCATTTCTACAGTTCGGTTTAAAGTGGATATAACAACATTTCTTTGTGTTGATATGCAGCAAGTTACTCTTCATATACTGATGAACAAGTTTAAGAATTTTGTTAGCTTTGCAGTAAAGTGTTTTTATACATTTATCTACAACAAATATGTTGGTGTCATCGGCAAAAAGTATAAACTTGCCTAGGTCTGATACTCTATATATTTCATTGATGTAGATAATGAAAAGCAAGGGACCTAATACTGACCCCTGAGGCACACCAAATATAACAGACAGTTTTTCGGATTCTTCTCCAAGTACTGAAACATATTGCTGTCTATTAGAGAGATAACTGGCTATTAATTTATTTGCAGTCCCTCGAATTCCATAATCATTCAGTTTTTTAAGCAGTTTATCATGACAGATTGTATCAAAAGCTTTACTTAAATCAATGAAGATGCCTAGTACATGATTTTTATCTCTTAGTGATTTTTCAATGTAGTCGACAGAGAAGTTAAGTGCATGGCTTGTCGAATGATTTTTTCTGAAGCCATATTGATTTTCATATAATAATCCTTGTGACTGAAAGAAACTGTAAAGCCTGGAGAATATGATTTTCTCAAGTATTTTACCAAATATCGCTAAGGTTGAGATAGGCCTGTAATTTTCAAGAAGCTCAGCATTTTCTTTCTTATATATTGGACTTATTTTACCTACTTTTAGGTCGTCTGGAAAAACTCCCTGTTGCATACATTCGTTATACAAAACCGATAGTAGTGGGCTAATTATGCCTGATACTGCCTTTACTATATGTACTGGTATATCACTAGCCTTGCCATTCTGAAGTTCCGATATGATCTTAGCCACCTCTTCAGGTGAGCAGTCATGTAGATATATATTAGCTGTATTCGATTTAGGTAAGAGGTCACAGAAACTTGGAAGCTGATTTATTTGTATCTCTCCTAGTTCTGTGTAGGCTGCATTAAGGTTAGATGCTAGGGATACAAAATACTTATTGAATTCATTCGCTATAACTCTGCGATTAGTTATCTTTTCATTGTCTATGGTAAATATAGGTCTGATATCACGTTTCTGTTTGCCACGAATTTTATTTATAAGTTCCCAGGTTTTCTTGGAGTTTCCCTGAGTTTCAAGAAACTTGTCAGAATAATATTCAGATACAGCCTTTTTACGAACCTTTTTTAGAGCCTTTCTATATTCTTTGTAGTCATCATAACGGTTTCTTTTATTACAGCAGATAGAACACAGGCATGTGCCCCCTTTTGTGTCAGTTTCGCCTTGTTTACACTTAACTTTCCTGACTTTCGCCCAGGCATCATACAGTCCATGGCAGTGGTTTACTGAGGCTATAATCCCGCCAGTTATTGTTTGAATAATTTTTTATAATTTGCTATGATCAAAAGTGTCTTTGACATCAGGGTCACACATCCTATCTGTGACCCAAATACACTAGATAAAATCTATAGAGATCACGAGAAAGAAAAGAAAGATTTGTATGAAGAGAGAGTACTTCAGTCAGAGAAAGGATCATTTGTCCCTCTAGTCTTCACAACCTCCGGAGGTATGGGACCGCTCTGCAGTGTGTTTGTAGATCGTGTCTCTGAGATGATAGCTGACCACAAAAAAGAAGCCAAGAGCCAAGTCAAAAATCATATCAGAACACGATTCAGATTTGATCTGTTAAGAAGTACACTCATTGCACTGAGGGGAATCAGAGGAAGATCAACAGCCCAGCATCTTGAACTGCAAGACGTTTCCTACAACCTCATCCCCCAGAAGACGAGCTTTGAGGTCTCCTAGATTTGCATGTAAATTTTGTAGATATTTTACTGTACTATTTTATATTGTATACAATTTTACAGTGTCGAAAGCAGCACTCAGGTATATATGGTGGTACACTTTAAATAATTGCTTGTGCACTTCAGTCAGTATTTGAGCACAACATGTTTAATGTAAGGTTGTCTCATCCATATGCTGCATTTTGTTTTACTAAAAAAACAAAATTCTAATAAAGGAGACCTTTATCAAGATTGGGTCTTGGAAACTGCTTCTTTCGTTAAGTTTTTCCTGGTATCTTTCAAAGAGTTATGCCTCATCACTAGAGCATCTTTTTTCCACTCTTTATTTCACCGTCTCTACTATTATGTTGCCGAGATTGTTTGGTATGACTGTATGTTGTTTTCTTGAAATTGTTGTTTTCTTCTTGTACATTGGATTTTCAGATATAATTTTTATCGTCAGTTACTGTTCTGCAGTAAACTTTTTCAATCAATTTTTATTGTGTATTGGAGTATTCAGATTGTTTGTATATTTGGAGTCAAAAGAATTTCTATAGAATTTTTATAGAATTTTTAATATTTTAGGGAATTTCATTTTTATTATCCTGATTTTTATATTTGATAGGCTGATGAGTTTCATACTGTGATTTCTTGCAGTCATCATCCTTTCCTCAAGTCCTCTGTTAGAAAACCTGCTAACCCTACTTGTTAGGTGCATCTGCCTTATTTAGTCACGATATTATTTACAGTTATTAACGCCTGTTTTCTGAACAGTTTCTTGTTTCACCTCTGTCTAAGGCAAAGATGCACACTCTCGTTAATTTAAGTATCATTTACAGCTGAGCATAAGGGTTAAATTTAAATTATTTAACCTTTGGGTGCTGTATAAAAATAACATTAATTTATTACTATATATCTGTTATATTGGTTCTAACACGGAAGTCATTTGGATTGACAAGGAATAAGGGGTGTTCTATCTAAACATCTGAGCACCCTGCTTCTTTCATTAGGTTTTTCCCGGTATCTTTTAAAGAGTTATGCCTCACACATTTTGCAGGGTAGAATATGGACAATGTCATTTGATTCACTTCGATTTGAGTCACCTGTAGTAAATCATTCGTCGAAATTGATAATTACTGCAAAGACAACTGCGAATTCCCTGACCATTTTAATTGCAGCATTCTTTACAGCACTTTCTATAGTTTTTTATATAACTTTAACATCTACTCTCTATTCTAGATTTTATGTCGCAAGTTGGAAGTATGAATTTATGAGTGGTATGAACGGGTTCAGCCTCGCAGACATCTGCTGCTTGTTGTGTTGTCCTCCCATACCGTCTAGAATAGCAGCTAAACTTGCATTTGTCCCTCCTGAACCTAGCTACACTATTGTCACAAAGGTAATGTCTTTACTAGCTACTGGTTACTAGGTTACTAGCTACTGGTTACTAGGTTACTAGCTTCTGGTTACTAGGTTACTAGCTACACTATTGTCACAAAGGTAATGTCTTGACTAGCTACTGGTTACTAGGTTACTAGCTTCTGGTTACTAGGTTACTAGCTACACTATTGTCACAAAGGTAATGTCTTTACAACTTCTTGGCTGCAAATATTAATTGTATTTTTATTTTTTAGTTCCTAGTCGAAGTTGAAAAAGGTTAAGTTAATATTTGATAAATTGATAAATGCTGACTCTGAACCCAACATAACATCTTATCTTCACAGGAGGATGGGACACAAGAGTTGGTTCTCACTGAGCGGGCAGAGTGGCAGTTCAACGACAGAGAACTCAGCTTTATCGACTGCTTCACTACTCGCAGCTCCAGAGGAAACAAGGTACAGCTTGTAACCATGTTAACGTCATTTCACATTCTACTCCAATTCAGTTTTACTTTACTTCTACTCCATTTCACTTTTTCGTTTACTTGAATAATGTATCATATATTTGGCGATGTCTTGCTACATATAATATTGCTACACACGATGGTCATTGGTCATGGCTATTGCATTGGTCGTTTTTGTTAGATCATAATTCTGAAGAATTTGTATTGTCGACACAGTGAGATCACTCCAAAATTACTGAAAAACACCAGGTTGCGTGCATGATGGTACGACCAGTAAAGAACCCTTTGTTTACGATACTGTTCAGTCACGGTAACGCTGTCGACCTCGGACAAATGAGCAGGTTTGTGGATTTGTTTTTTAGTGGGGCACCCAGGAGAAAGCGCACGCCCCTGGGGCGGTGGGTAAGTTAGACGGCTGGTCCGTATTTTAGTGGGGCGGTGGGTAAGTTAGACGGCTGGTCCGTATTTTAGTGGGGCGGTGGGTAAGTTAGACGGCTGGTCCGTTTTTTAGTGGGGCGGTGGGTAAGTTAGACGGCTGGTCCGTATTTTAGTGGGGCGGTGGGTAAGTTAGACGGCTGGTCCGTTTTTAGTGGGGCGGTGGGTAAGTTAGACGGCTGGTACGTTTTTAGTGGGGCGGTGGGTAAGTTA
>NC_087072.1:0-2500 GCF_026151205.1 Bolinopsis microptera | reverse complement strand
AAATTGGCATGGGTTTCTACATTTCTTGTATAAATCCATTCCAACTATAATAAGGACTATTGATATGAAAGAAAATCTATCTAAATTTTAAAATGACGTATGTGACGATATTTACATTTCTTGCCCCTATTTTGAAGAACCATACCTCAGTTAAAATTCAATTTTCTTCCAGGAATTATTGGTTGATTATTGTTCAGCAAATTAGAACTCAACTTTAACAATGCTGAGTTTAATTTTACTAAGTTACTGAAATGTGACGAAATTCACTTTTTCTGCCCAAACAGTATAATTTCAATGTGATGAAAAATTGGCATGGGTTTCTACTTTCTACATTTCTTGTATAAATCCATTCCAACTATAATAAGGACTATTGATATGAAAGAAAATGTATCTAAATTTTAAAATGACGTATGTGACGAAATTTACATTTTTTGCCCCCTATTTTGAAGAATCATACCTCGATTATGATATAATGTTACTTTATCACCATATTACTTATGTCGATAAACTAGTTATTTTGCCAACAAATAGCAAATAAAGTTATCATATTTTTTTGTGACGAAATTTACAAATTTTTACCCTGTTCAGGTGTTGAAATTTATCCAATGTTAACATATCACTGCCATATAATAATTTATATGACCGGCGTATGGTTGAAATATTGTTAATTGATCCATAGTACGTAATATAGGGTGTTTAAGTTGGTATACTAATATTTACTCAATTTCACACATGTTGAGATATCATACAAATTTATGTGACTAAATTTACCTATTTCTGCCTTCTGTATTTGTATTTGCCTATAACAATGAAATATGTGAACAATTCCAAACACATTCAGCTCACAAAATAATGCTAGATTATTCGGTATTTCTTGTCAGGATGTCATAAACATCCCTCATATAAATTTCTTAAATGTGTGACGGAGTTTACATGATGCTACCATTTAACGTAAAAAGTCGCTAAATATGTAGATAATAGTCATATGCAACTATCCTATAAATTAGAAATTCGAAAATTTGGTCAAACACGGCAACAAGGGGTCCATATAAACTCTGTCACGTTTTTATAGTGTGACAAAGTTTACAACTCACTGCCGGCCGCATTTAAGCGATATCTTATCGTCTGATAAAGATATCGTTATGCGACAAAGTTTATCTAGAGGATGAAACGATTATCCTAACCATGAAGGGTTTATATAGTGTCATAGTGTGACACATTTTACATCATCGTGCCATTCAGTAGGGTCACTAATATTTACCAATATCCTCAAACTTCAATGAACGTGTCCTTATATAATATTATATCGAACTATTTGTTATAACATAGTTTTAATACTTTCAACACTACTATATAACAAATAATTTTAGGTCCCAATGTCAAAGCGATAGAAGAGACTATGACGTGACCGTTTGTATCCTAAGCAACGCATCTACTTCCTGGGCTACAGTATTGACTTCGCCATTTTCTCCTCCCTCACCGCCATCTTCTCCTCCCTCTTTCCTTCACTATGGATCTGAATTCTGTTACCAATGTTTTAAACTCGTTTTCATTAAAAGAGCTGAAAGCTCTCAAGGCCAGTGTTGAGAATGTCATGAAACTTAAGAGGGATTCTGTTAAATGCGAGGACTTCTTGGAGTTGCATTCAGATTTTGTTCAAAACAAGAGTGTTCAACATGGCACGTTGATGTCTGAACTTGAAACACTTATGGCCAAGCAAACTGCTGTGAAAACTGCCACAAAGTGGCTCACTTCCACTGGAGAAGAATATGTATGGTCTTCCTCAAATGGACACACCACGACTAAGGAGCCAATCGATATTTTAAATTATCCTGGGATATCAGAGCTTATGCATGATATCAACTCCAAGTTTGGCTGCAAGCTAAACTCATGCCTAGCAAGCATGTACAAGTCTGGTTCTTGTGCAACTAGGTACCACAACGACGACGAGGTGTCTCTTGACCAGTCGCAAGGTATTTATGTAGTCTCATTTGGAGCTGAGAGGACCCTCGACATAATTCCAGAAAATGGGGATAAGCGATGTAACAGTAAATGCCATATCACCCCAAAAGACTGTAGTTTGTATATTATGAAACCGGGGTGTCAGGAATATTGTCTTCACAAGGTTCGTGCAGAGAGATCAGCTAAGGAGACTCGGTATAGCTTATCTTTTCGCTGCCAGATACCGAAGACAGATACAAATGTAATCAGGGAGCAGAATGTCCTCACTACAATTCCTGTGCCGCCCACCACCACCTCAACACCAACCCTTTACTACCGAAATGCTCCAAGAAAACCGAAGAGCAGGAAAACCACTGTCCTGTTTGGTACGTCAATGACAAAATTCGTACGGACAAATAAGTTGGGATTCCGGGGAAGGAAAGTAATCAATGTGTCCCAAAGTGGTGCAAAAATTAGAGATATTACTGAAAATATTCAGCATTTTCATAAAACTCATGCAGCTGCAGAAGCTGACGATATTGAAATTTTAAATTATTTT